>NC_092693.1:37561429-37861429 GCF_964275005.1 Diadema setosum | reverse complement strand
GCTACATTTTTTAAATATGTGAGGCTCTGATGCCATCATCACTGTTCAGTGTATTCAGTTTATTGGTTTCTCTGCTTAAGGACAACAATGAATTCCACGAATCCATACACGGAGCTGTCGATTTATGTACTACATGATGTGAAATTATGAAAATCGTCTGGAATGCCCCTCTAAGTTAGCAGGAGACAAGTTTCAAAGATAAATTGCCCATTTGTCTCTATGTTTCTTTTTTGTTTGTTTTTAAGGCTGCCATCATTGTGAAGCAATATATTGCTTCAAATGACAGGCTTCTGCATTTTTCCTCTCTTAAACTGGAAATTGATTTTTTTGTTGACTTTATTGATTTCATTCTCTTTTGTTTAAGTACTTCCAAGATTATCGTGATTATGATACTGTGAATCTATATTGCAGATGTTTGTTCAAATACATTTATTACTAATTCAAGTATGATTTCCATGGGAATTGCAGAAATAGAATCGAAATCAAACAAACGCTAACTCATTGGTAGGCCTACATGGTATTATTCCCAATTACAGAAAAAAATAGGTGCTGTAAAAGGTTGTAATATGGTACCAATTGCCAATACAGGGACAGATCTATATCTATATTTTTGCCAAAAAGGGGGGGGGGGTGGTTACAAGCAAAATCAGGACAAGCAAAAAAACAACAACAACAACAACAACAACAACAACGAAACCAAAATAAAAAAAAAATTAAGACAAACAAAAAGAAAAAGAGCCAAAGGGGGTTTAAACAACTAACACCCTACCCGCCACTGAATACGCGTAATACTTCAATGAAAGTGTTGTGAAAGCGTGGTTACGAATGGCTCGTAGCAATAGAACTGGATCTTTAGCAAGTTTAGCAAGATAGACACTACTGTGTAATATTTTTTAAAGTTTCTATTTCGATTAGGCTTTTCAACTACATAGCAACATTCTCCACTGTCGGTTAAAATAGATAGAGTTCAAAACTAATAGGTTTACGCCTCTTAATCAGTTTTTGTTACTGATATATCCCATGTCTGTTATCTAAACTTTATGCGGAAGTAAAGTCTGCGTTTCATCGTTGTTAATGTTAGGATTACAATGTTAGTCTGTTATCTAATGCTGGTCTCCTATAGGGAAGAATGGACTTTACACCGAGATGGTATGATGTTGATCTAAAAGATGTATCATATGACAATCATTGTTGACTGACTCTCGTCTGGAGCAGACTTAGAACAAGTGCTATTGTGAGTGTGAGGAGAGTCCCACATACATGACCTGTCCCGAAATTAGATTTTGCAGGAAACCCAGACCCTCATGACGATAAGTTACATTCTTTACTGTAAATGACGTAAACCGGGAAATTTTTGTACAAAATTGGACAAGGCAAATACTGATAAAGTGTTTCTATTTGTCTAATCTCCGATATTCATTTCCATTTATCCTGAAAGCATAATCATGAAATCAGATGTAATGTTCAATTCAACTCAATTCAATTCAAGTGATTTTATTTCTATATAAAGTAATACAAAGCAATATACATAACGCTTACTAGTACATGATATTGTAAGGAACTTTGAATCACATAAGCTTCAACAAAACATGGATGCAATATTGTAATAATATCAGTTTTGGTTGTTGTTTTTTAGATGAAAAAAAAACAAGTGAGCAATACAATCCCATTTTGTAACTCTATATTATGGAAAAGAGGAACTCACAAGAGAAGCATAGCTCGTAAATTTTGTGAATTACTCTGAAAGGGAATGAGGGCATCTCAAGATCGTCAAGGAGTCCATGTATGAAAATTTTGATATCATGACGTCAGGCGAAACAAACAGAACGAAAGGACTATGACATGAACAAGACCGAAAGCAAGGACGGAACAGGCAGGAAAACAAGCTAAAGATAACCATAACAAAGAAAAGGAGAGAAACAAAAACAGGTGTCTACATTTCGGTTTTCTGGAAAAGTCACCAAGGCACGAGTAAGAACTTGAAATTCTATACAAATTTGCCTAACAATAAAACACAAATTCTTAATGTTTTAAAGAATACTTATCATTTGTTTATTTATTTGTTTATTTTTATGTTAACAAAGTTTTTTAATATATATATATATTTTTTTTTTTTTGTGAGGATGACAAAAGAATTTTTTCAGTCTTGATTAATAGGATTTAAAGGGAGGTGAGTTGGTTCAGTCGGTAGCGCGTCTGCCTCACGATCACGCGGCCCGGGTTCGAACCCGAGTCTGGACTGAGCAATGTTGTGTGTAAGCATACCGTCCCCTCTAGCAAAGAGGCAAAACACTCTGTCCCTCGGTAGGACATAAAATGGACGTCCCGTGTATGAGAGAGTAACAACTCATGCACGTAAAAGATCGCGCTTCATTCATTCATCGCAAAAAGCAGGGTATTTAACCCGGTGAAGTGGTCCCACCTCACATCCAACTGGACCCCATGGAAGACCAGCTTAACGTAGCTGAATATGGGCTATCCAGCCATCTTCTGAGATGGAAAATGAACAAACAAACAAACAAAAACAAGGAAAAGTCAGAGCATCTTTCAAAGTGTTGTCAAGGTTGTTCCAGAACCTCGGGCCAGTGAAAACGAATGTATTTTTTGGCGAGAATTGTTCGTAGTAATGTGTTATTCACTGGAACGTCGAGGAATAGGATAATTGTGTACCGCATCGTGGCGACGAAAAATTTGATCGAATATTTGTGGTAGATTTTTATCATTGTATTTAAACATAAATTGACCCAACTGAAATAAATATAAATCATCTATATTCAATGATTTGTTATCACAAAACAAACTTCAGTATGAGCACGGGGATTCAAATTAAATATTACTCTCAATGACTTTTTTTGCAATAATAAATTTTTTTTCCAAAAGAAATTGTTGCCCCACACGGAAATTCCATAGTTTAGATACGGTAAAATAAATCTGGTGTAAAGCATAGTTAATGTGGAAGATGGTCTTTTAATTACATCTATATTTTTGTTTTTATAGAGAACATCAACATGGTCTTTCAATGTAAGTTTATCATCCACACATATACAAAGAAATTTTGTACTGACTTGCTCAAGAAAAAAAAAAAATCATCAATAAATATGTCCCCAGGCAGTATTTCTATTGAATTAATGAAAAATCATGAATTTAGATTTAGCGATAAGGAAAAGTTTATTAGCCTTAATCCAATGTGAAACTTCTTTGATTCTGAGTTCAGGGTATGCAAGACAGTATAAGGATTTTGACGAAAAAAAAAACAAGATTAGAATCATCTGAAAACAAGATAAGCGATAATAATTTCGAAGACCTGTGAAAATCATTGATATAAATTATAAAGAGTTGTGGGCCAAGCAAACTACTAAAGCTGAATATAACATTGAAAGTGTAGGAGTGGGAAAATAATATTCAACTCTACTAAATGACTAATGACACTAATATTTCGAGATATTGTGCAACAAACACTATCAATATGTGACTTCCAAGAGACTTATTTTCAATAACCAAACCCAAAAACTTCATTGATGAAACTTCATCTATAACTGTATCATCTATTTTTATATCATTAGGGAGACTATTCAAAGTATTACTAAATAACATACATTTAGTTTTAAGAAAATGTCAAGACAACTTATTTGGCCTTATCCAACATGTCATTTTTTTTTTCAGAATTTTACACATCCACCGGAATGTGAGGATCTGAATGGGAAAGAAAAACACTTGAGCCATCAGCAAACAGTACAAAAAATAGAATATTAGAAGCATTTGTTATATCATTTATGTTCAAAATGAACAAAAGCGGTACACGTAAGCTACCCTAAGGAACACCACAGTTGACAGAATGGTTGCAGGAATTTTGACCATCAGATAAAGAAACGTATGATTGTTTTGCGATCTGTAAGGTAGCTCCTGAACCACTCCAAGGCCTAACCACGAATAACGTAGTGACATGATTTATAAAATTATATTTTATGATCAATGGTATCGAAGACCTTGGAGAGGTCCAGGAAGACACCCACTGTGTGATGATCCCTATCTACAGTTTTGGCTACTTTTTTTGATAAAGCAGAGAATTTTTTAACAAGTGTTATGTCCTTTTTTGAAACCGATTTGTGAATCACAAATAATAAAAATTAAGAAATTTAAGGAGTCTTGAATAAACAATTTTTTCTAACAGTTTTGCAAACGATGACAATAATGAAATTGGTCTGTAATTACAAATATCTTCTTTGTTACCTTTCTTAAGTATTGGAATTACTTAATTACTTTGGCAATTTTCATTCGTAACGGAACAACACCATTACTCAATGACAAATTAAAAATATAAGTTAAAGGTTCAACAATATTCTCATTTATATTTTTCAAAATAACATTATAATCTCAATCAGGTTACTTTTCAAACTCACAATGATATCTTTTACCTCATAACTAATTATCGGATCAAAAAAGAATGAATTTGATTGGGGTGATTGAAGAAATTCATAATATTTCTTTTGAGATGTAGGAATTTTATTGGCGAGATCATGTCCAGTCTGAGAGAAATAAAGGTTAAATTCATTAGCAATCGACGCAAGGTCTTTTATTCCCTTATCATCAAACTCGACTCTTGTTACTTGTCTCTTGTCACTTTTTCTTTATTTATAGCAGTGTTTATTATTTTCCAAATCTCACTCATAACAGAAAATAACAGAAGCTATAACTTCATAACTGAAGATATAGATATGGGATAATGGTCGGATATATCTGATAACACAATACCAGCTGATTCAGGAGGAGAAATTTTATTAGTAAAAATATTGTCAATTACAATGGCACTGAATTCTGTGATTCTCGTGGGTTGGAAATCATATGAAAAACAAGAGGCGGACATTAGTAATTCAATGAATTCTTGTGATGTATTCAAGGAGTTGCACTTCATCAAATAAATATTGAAATCACCAACCAAATACGAATCTTTATTTTCAAATATTGAATAATGTAAGTCCTGCAAATAAAGCGTGAACTCATTGACGCTTGAATTCGGGGGTCTGTATCAAAATCAAAATATTTTTACCATTTGGGATTATAAGTTCTGTAAACAGTGATCAACTATATTATTCATACAGTCAAGTCTTTCATGAACTAAGTAATTATATTTCTTTGGTAAATAATTCCAACTCCACCAATTCTCTCTAATCTATTATTTACACTCAAATCAAAGTCAGGGAGGGTATCAATTCTGGAGTGTTGTGAAAGCCATGTCTCGATTAAAGCAATGGCCGCACAATTGTCTTTTGTCTTTTCTAACAAATGAATTAAA
This sequence comes from Diadema setosum, assembly GCF_964275005.1. Taxonomy (NCBI): domain Eukaryota; kingdom Metazoa; phylum Echinodermata; class Echinoidea; order Diadematoida; family Diadematidae; genus Diadema; species Diadema setosum. The sequence continues at coordinate 37,856,136 of NC_092693.1, read as the reverse complement.
TTATCAAAATGTTTATCAGTATTTCTTATATTTGAATGTAAGAGCATAAAATTTTCAACTGATTTAATATTTTGTTGTTAAAACTTATTTTGTGTTAAATGATAAGATAGAGGTTGAATACAGTCATCTTGGCCACGATTATAATCCAAATCAGGTGCGGTGTTAGCTGTTGTTGAAATGACATCTTCAAAACTGGAAAATTCATGATGCATCTCAGTTGTGGCGGGATTCTGCCTGACTACTTCAAAACATTCATCATTATTCAATAATTTAAAAGGAAAATTTAGGGCTTGAGCCATGATGAAAGAAAACAAACACTATAGTCTGTATTATGTCATTGGTGCGAGTTCGATAAACTAAGATGTAGACCTGATGAGAAACACAACAAAGGAACGACAATCCGAGACAAGACATGTAACAAAGTAGTCAATATGTAGAGCGGTGGCAAAGGAAGCCGAAGGAGTATACGAACAACAAATGCCTGACCTCAGGTGCTATTAAAAGTGGTGGGATAAGGAGGTAGCGTAGTTAAAGGCATAGATAGTGGGTTCCGATATATCTTGTTGTCCTGTTGTAATATGACTGGAGTCCTCGACGGAATCCTGAGAAGCAAGCAAAAATACACGAAAGCAAATGGCAAAAGAGTAACATGATACATAACTAATGACGAATTAATAGTGAATATCAAATAATACACATCATTTGGTTTCTTGATTAAACGAAACCTAGAAACTAGCATCTTCGAAAGCAGCATGCGAGCGGGTGCTCGTATCGCGAAGGAGATTGTAATATCATAACAATGTATAGAGCATTGCCAAGCATTGAATAGGTGAATACTGAGGCTTTGATTAAATAATGTAGTGGCCATATCCAAGGGGAAAAAATGATGCCTCGCAGTATAAACCATCATGCTCCTATTTAAAAAAAAAAAACAAACAAAGTAAATATACTCTACATTTAAACCCAACCCGCAGAGAACAAGATGATTCTGCCTCAACACGCACATCCCACAGACACTTGCCAGAACACAATTGGGATTTTCCCCAATATGCCAAAACATTACGCTAGTGACACACAGTTAAGAGAACGCTACAATACACCTTTTGTAGTGCGTGTGTGTGTTTGTAATAATCCTATAACCAAATAATGGCCAGCGGCTCGGCCTCTACTATCATTAAATAACTCTCATTGGATGGTTAAAAAAGAAAGAGAGAAAATGACAAACAAACAGATAACTAGCATTCAGTAACACTAACAGAATCAGTGCCATTATTGTCAAAACCAGAATATGAATATATGTTCGTATTGCGAAAGTGACAACATATTTTTATAAAATATGGACAAATGAGAGCAAACAGCAACGCATTAAGAAAAGCTCAAACATTCGATATAACACACAACACTTCAAGGAACACAAGAATACTACCTGATACTTTTAGTTATCATATTTTTTATAAGTTGAAATAATCATGATGTTTTAATGAAAACGGTGTGTCGGTCTGTACCATTTGTAAATGACTTGCATCATGTTGACAGGAAGAAAGAAAAGAAAAAAAAAACCAATATTCAAGTAATTTTGGCAGAACCCATGCCGCTGTGATATACACATTTTAATAAGCATGATAGACCTAGATAACCCTAGCAGAAGCATATCCAACCACAGCTGTATTTGCCAGCTATACGAAAAATGTGAGAAAAAAACGCGCCCCTGGTGGCTCCAAAACGAATACGACAGCAGACTATATGCCGACTCAGCGAACAGAGCGGCCTATAATACGAGTTATCATTCAGGTTAAGTCACCACCACAACAGGCAAGTAACCGGTGAAAACCCAGTACATGAGCATGTGCCAGTATTGCAAAAGGGATGGTTGTATATGTATATGTATATATATATATATATACATATATATATATATATATATATATATATATAATAAATGTGCAATATACAGGCAATGAGGATAATATTCTTTCCCCACTATAGGATATCAACGTTTGCATTCAGGTGACTTGAACCCAGAAACCTTTTGATTGATGAGGCTATTCTTATGCACTGAAACAGAACAACCATCTCTTTCCATTCATCGGAATTCAAAATACAACTTTATTTTCTGATAATGGGGAAATAATACTGCAGTTTTCAAGAAAATCACACAGATAGCTATCATAATAGAGCCCTACATATGAAACATTCAACGAAGAATGTGAAAGAAACTATGAAAAAAAAAATAGTCTGCAACAATCACTGGCATACAGAAAATAGGTTTTAGAGAAACTCACCTAATTCCACACAGATGACACGTACTTTGATGTCTGCTAGGTTATGAATAATACAACGTTAAGGATGATCCGATGATTCAGAAATTCAGAATTCAGAAAAGCCTCCATTCTGTCAATAAAAGGATAACTTTTCAGAATTTTCAGATGGACAATATATAGAGATTGAAACTGAAATTGAATGGAAATACGAAAACTCAGAATAAGTATGCGCGAATAACTTTAATTAAGGATTATTGACCATCCCAGTATCATTGTTTGTTGCTTCTTTAAAATGGTAATCAGAAGAGGAACGCATCAAATGTCAATACTGTGATTTTGCTTTTATAATACAAAATGAATGTTAGCACCAATTTGGAATAGCTGATAAGCAATAGTAACCATTATAGAACACAATGATACTCATTAAAGTGCCATATTCAATTCAATTCAATTTATTTCATTTATTTCATTCTCATTTTTCTTCCAACAAAACATAACACATGGTAAATCAGGAATTCTATCATAAGCACATAATTATACATTACAAAGTACGAAAAAAAAAACGATAGTCAACAAACTAATAAAGATAAATTATGTATACATACCGGAAAATACAAAGTTGTGTTTAGAGGAGAAAAAAACAACTGAGAGGTCCACTAAAAAGCAATGCTTGTAGATTGTGGACCATTCAAGAATTTCTTCAAAAATACTTACTGCAATTACAAGTACATAACACAAAAATAATTAAGACAAAATGGAATAACCAACAGAGACAACAATATGACATGACTAAACTGAGGGAACACGATATCCATATGCCTCTCTATTAAAAGGACGGAATATCTATATAAAAATTAATTACACGCGTGCCGCTATCTCAAAATAATCACTCCCTCGTACAGTTCCGAATCCCCTATCCGTCCGTATTTTCGAATTAATGTACAGCTTTAAAGTTTCGTTTCATTTGAGCTTAAGGACATGCGTACGTCTGTGTGCGTTCGATGAATGCGGATGGGTTGCACTGCCTTTTTGTAGTATTTCTGCATTATTTTGTTGAGTGCACTTGGATATTTCGGTTCTTTACGCTTCTGTAATATTGATATTCTGATACATGCACATTTACATAATACATTTTTAAGCTGTTTTCTTCGATACAATCTGTAGTTTAACATAATATATATATACATATATATATATATATACATATATATATTTATATATATATATATAGTTTTATTTTTGTAAATTATGTATCACAATAGTCATGTTCAATGCATTTTAGTGATGTAGAATAATATTTTAAAACTCCAGGGTGCCTGTGGAAAGCAGTTTTCTACAACTAAATAGGCCAACCCCTGCAGAATGAAATGAAGAAAATAAATGAATGAGTAGATAAAATTAAATGAATCGTTTTCTTCCGACATACCAGGGACCAGTGTGTGACTTCAGCAACCACAGGGCGAGAGGGCCCTGGTTCTGCTCAGCGCCGCCAACGCTCAATTGTTCCGACTTCGCCTGGACTTGCGCAAATAAGAAATATGCCGGCAAGATTTTACAGCCCAGGCTGCGCAAGATGGACAAGAAGTTATTTGCCGGGTAAATGGAAAATATCACTTTTCAGGATATTCTGATATGTTTCATGCCATAATGCGAATATCATGATTACAGTGGTTTGTATTGCGTATGTGTGTTTTGTCTATTGTGTGTCTTCTCTTCTATATAGCATTTAGGTTATGCTTTTATTTGCTTGCCTTTAACTGTTTAACAAATCTTTTGTTCAAATCAAGTATATGCAACAAACCTGTGCATTTGCACTTTCGATGCGAGATTGGACTTCAGGCACATAACGCTATTAAGTGCGAAAAATGCAACCGATACGTTCTAAATCACTGATAAGAATATGGGAGAGTAGTGTATACGAGCAATGTTAGAAGATACTGATTTTCGCTGCGCAGACTGGTTGTTAGTTTCTTCTATCTTGTGTGTGTAGCGAACTTGGACTTTTCAAGATTTATGTAGTATTTCTATATCAAGTTTTTAATGAAAATTACACATCCGAATATATAGGCCCTACAGGGCCTAAATATAAGATGCACACGTCAATGTTCATAACAGTGTGTCAAAGTATAAAAGATGACTTACATTTTTATATAGTAGGATAACTTGAACGGTGTTATTGTCATATACTAAGTGTTACAAAAAACATATCCAACTTTTGATCCTTAATAGTTTAAAAAATATATATCAGATAACACTGACATTGATATGAGCAATAGCTGAATAGTGTACAATTTTGTTTAAGTTAATTCGGAAATAAGCTTAAATCGTATGCAACCACACGAAAACATATGCATACTTTTTTCAGGCATATTAACCTTTACCATGAATTCAGACTATCAGTGCCCAGGGCAATAATGCATTAATTATCAACAAAGCATTCATGTTCCTTTGAGCAAGATATCAGAAGCCTGTAGTCAGCAGAGCTCTGAACAGGTGCTATCCATGACCATTGTTCAGGGTCATTGTAAGTATACACATTCACATACACATCATTGGTTCCTATGTGAAATTCAAGTTTTGTAGAGCAGAGGGTTAAAATTTGACCAAAATCTGGAACGTAGCTTTAAAATCAATCACGGATTTAATGAGACTGATTTATGCTCTCACAGCTATTACTCATATCAGTGACAGTGTTATCTGATATATAATTTTCGAACAATACAGGATCAAACTTGGAAAATGTTTTGAACACCTAGAACAATCCATGTACCATACACAATACGTAAACTATACGACTCAAATTGCGGATAAAGAACTAACACTATTAAAAAAAAAGTGGGTAAATGTATCATACACACACACAAACACACACACACACATATGTATATGTATATATATATATATATATATATATATATATATATATATGTCACCGACGGGACAAATAGGCGTCCACTCGGTATTTAAGTAAATACAAAAGAAATATAAATATTAAAGTGGGAGAGCTATTTTCTAAATCCGTTGTTCAAATAAGAAGACTGGAGGAGAAAGAACGACGCATTATTAGCAATTCTTTTAAATTGAATATCAAATTTATTTATTTATTTACTTATTAGAAATTCTGAATAACAATTACAAAATAATATATTTTGGAATACAAGAATACAAAGAATGAAATTGAAATTTAAACTTAAAACAACGCAACACTGTGTTCAAGGTAGAGAGCTAAACCATCTCCATCGCGATCCAGGCTGTGTACATCAGAAGAAACAAAATGATACAAAAATAGTTTAGCGAATATCTCATCATATTATAAGAGACAGATCCACGTCTCAACGAAAGTAACAACTATTCTGTTAATAATAATGATAACAATTGTAATAAGAAGAATACACGATAAGATAATCATGATAATGAGAGAGGAAATAAGATGAAGTAAAAAAGAAGAAGTAGAAGAAGACGAAGAAGAAAAAGAGGGAAAAGAAGATAGCGATGAAGTAAAATAATACTTTCACTTATTTTAACAAAAGAAATCAATAATAATATGGATAACATTAATTATTACAATGAAACACATTATGGTACAACTGGTATTACTTCTACGAATACATTCATACGAAAATTATTGACCTGCATGAAATACATTTTCATTTGAACTCTAAAAACCAAGCTTTAAGTATTATCTTCACTATTCAAAACCTAACGTAATAGTGTGTCGATAATAAGATACATCTAACAAGAAATGAGGGAATACACCAATGAAAGCAAAGACCTGCAAAACCTCTAACATCAGCTGACAAACTATTGGCGACCTATGCAAAACAAGGGTACAACTATTCATAAAATCATATTGGATATAAGCCTCGCCAACGTAGTATTGTATTAAGAATATTTACAATTTACAAAGATTATAACTACCGTTAAAACAGGAGACAGACAACAAAGTCCTTCTGGAAAGCTCCGTGATGGCGAGAGTATGCCTCAGCCACCTGTAAAACATATTTATTTCATTATTACTTATTGTTAAGTAGATGACATGCAAATAATGCAATGTAAACAAAAGGAATTTCATTACGCAACATATGAAGAGTTTGTTTGCAAAAACCGATAAGTCCATATTTGCCAAAATAAATGGAGATATTTGCGATTAAAGGTCAAGAAAAATAAAGAGAATAATAAGAAAAATTTTACTTCTTTCGACCATAACTTCAAAAATATACCTTTATTAGATCATTGTTAACATAATAATAATAATATTGTTGACGTCATAATAACACCATTATTTCGTCATATTCCCATCCAGGCTAGCAAGCAGGGGTACGCGCATGCACCTACAAGGATGCGCGCATCAAGAAAGCGCTACCCCGCGCGTGCCCCCAAAGTAAGCCACACAGCGCATTTGGACACCGGCACACCGCACACGAAAATGGCAAAATTCACAAATTTCTTATTCTTTGCGTTAGATAAATCTACATTTACAGCAATTCAATCTTTCGCATTGACAATACAACATCAATTAAATCATATCATCAGAAAGGCAGGAAAGATCTGAACAAGATGCACTTATTCAAAAAATGTCAACGAAATTCTTTATCTTGAATTAACTGGCACACATTTAACCTTGTAAATGAATTCATTACGGCTAGAATTCGACAAAGTGTAATTTATCAATGTTCAATGACTCTACTTTACTTCAGCATCAGAGTGCCTTATAAATTTCAATAAAATTACTTCAAATAACTATGTAAATGATCAATATTTGCATACATTGTCACATAATGAATAAAATGATATTTACTTAACATTTGTTCAAACTTACCGATATTAACTGTGGTTAAATGTGGTTTAATTATCCAAAAAACAAACGAGAGTGCGGGGTGTCCGGTAACGTTGGACTCGGATAAGCTGGATGGGTCAAAGCGATTTATGATTTCTTCTATGACAACAACAAACAATTGCGCATGCGCATTAACAGAAAAATACACAGAAATAAACAGTAGTAAAGGGGGCATACGTGTTGAAATATTATTTTGTATCATAACATATATATATGTCAGGGCTCCACACTAACTTTTTTTTTTGGTGGCCCGATGGGGCCTCCAAATTCATCAATTTCAAATTTTTTGGTAGCCCGAGAGAAAAATTTGGTGGCCCGAAAAAGAAAAACAAAAAACATAAAAAGTCCTTTTTTTTTTGTTTAATGAGTCAAAAGTTTTATCATAGTAAGAATTGGAAGCTGGACATATCTACTCATAAATAAACCTCAACATTTCCGGCGCAAAAAGTTACGAGTTTATTGACATACTTTTCAAGATATTTTGGTGGTCCGAGGCGGGCCACCAAATTTGCCCTTTTTTGAAATTTGGTATATTCCTAAAATGAACATGTATGTTAAAATTGGTGTTAAAACCTCCGTTGGCCACTTACAAGTTCTGCATGGTGTATGAGTAAGTTAAAATTGCATAGAAAAAAAACCTTGCTGACTAGCTACACCTTTCCAGAGCACAGGGTAAGAAGTTTTTCTCTCCATTTTTAGACCAGTCACTGCATGCATTCTGCATTGATGATAGGTGGTCCCAGAGCCCATCACTTATGACAAACTCTGCCTCTCCATCTTTTTACATAAACACCTTCCAGAACTATTGATAAGTACACGTAAGTTAAATTACATAGGAAAAAAAAACCATATAGCTGACTAGCAACAAGTATACTTTCCAGAGTAATTTTAATAGTAAAAAAAAAAAAAAAAAAAAATTGCTGACCATTTACAAGTTTTCCAGAGTACATAGTTTTAAAGAAAATGGTTTGCTGACCATTTTAATACTAATTTATTCCAGAATTGACGATACTTCCACTGCCACAGCTAGTCAATCTTCCTCACAGCCTGTAACTCTGTCTCAGTATGCAGTAAGAAAGTAGAATGTGCACTTCTCAATCTAAAGGACAGAAGTTGAAAACAAGAGTATGAATGATTACATTCCTCCTTCAGCATGCACGACAACATACACTGTATACCCATAAGTCATAAGTTATTTACTTTTTAGGAGTCAGTAACTGATACGGAAGTCAAGAATATATTGGCAAGAAGGGAGGGAGCTTTTGCATTTTATATCTTAAAATTTGGTGCAAACTAAAATGATTTTTTTTTCAGCATATACTTATAAAAATTAGTATTAATATTGGAATTGGTGATAAAACATCAGTTGCTGGCCAATTACAAGTTCACAATGGTTAATCAATAAGTTAAAACTGCATCGGAAACAAAAAACAAAAACAAAAACAAAAAATGTTGCTGACTAGCAAATACGCCTTTCCAGAGTATATAGTAAAATTTTTGCTGACCATTTATAAGTACAGGTGTATTCCTGAGTTGACGATACGTCCACAGCTAGTCTATCCTGCTTAACTCTGCCTCTGCAATGTAGTAAAAATAAAATGTGCATTTCTCACTCCAAAGGACAGGAGTTGAAAATGAAAGTATGCATAAGATTAACATTCCTCCTACAGTAAGACAATTTAAGTCAAATCAACAATTCATTATAAAATATTATAATTCAGTAACTGATACGGCAAGTCAAGACTTTATTGGCAAGAATGTTTGATGAGTTACGGCAGCAGATCAATCATTAGTTCCATCAAATTGAGGGAGTTGCTGATGTAGACCATAAAATAATTATCTACGTTTTGTTTGTTGAGTCATATTCTTTTGAGGAGAAAATTCGTTCAGCATCAGAGGGTTACTGAAAGTGGTATCAGTAACCCTCTTGGCTCGGACCAGGAGCGGACCAAGTCGAAAATTTTCAGTTTATGAATGGATGGGGCCAAAGTGGCCCGCGCCAGGTGCGGACTATTTTGGCGCTGCTGCAGCTCGCACCAGGCGCGGACCAGAGTGCGGGCCAAAATTCCTTTCACGGTCAAAGGTCAAAGCTTACGTTGCTCAGCTCATAAGCGCGCGGCACGCACATCAAAATTATGTGCGAAAAATATGCGCGAAAATGCACTTCCGCTCTGTCCATGAGGTGTTCAGTTACCATGGCAGTTATCCCTTACTTGACCGAGTTTATGCATGGATCATCGTAAAAGTAGCGCGGCCCTGCTATAGCTCCTGAACGCAATTTTTGAGGCTTGGCGCGGGCTAATTTAGCTCGGATAGGAGCGGGCCAAAAATGCATGAGTTACTGAAAGCGGTATATTTTACAGAAAACAGAAAATAATGTCATAACAAAAAACAAAAAAAAAAAAAAGAACTTACCGGAGTGAAATTGGAAACACCGCCAGAAGCAGACAATACCAGAGTCGCGTCTCATTAAAAAAAAAAAAAAAAAAAAAAAAAGGCCTACTGCTTTCGAGTATATGCCAAATATTTTGCGAGGTTTGTTTGTTTGTTTTTCGCGAATTTCGCGAGTCAGGTGCTATTCGCGAAATCAAACACATAAATGACTCTGATCCCGATATGAACGTGACGCACACGTATACAATAATGTAATGACCGCCAATCAAATTGTTTGGTCTTTAGATTGCGCAGTAAACCAGCGGTACGAGAGCAAAGTATGCCTGTGATATGAATAAGGGGGAAAACTAACTCGACTGCGTTGTGCACGGATGCGTTAAAGATCGATGCTGACATGGGTTTTTGCACACACGGATGTATCAAAAGGTCCGTGATTTTTTTTTTTTTTTTTTTGCATAACATGTGCGTGAGATGATGATAAATCAGCGTGAGAACGTGAGATTTAGTCAAAATCCGTGATTCTCACGGTCATTCCGTGAGAGTTGGCCAATGTTGGCAGCCCTGCGAAGTATTGATACTTTCAAGTGGCACTTTTCCAAGTGTTGAGTATCAACACTTGAGAAAGAGCGAATCGCTCGAAAATTAAAGGTGTGCCGAAATAAACTGTTGGTGAACACAGCATGAACTTGGTTTCAGTTTTGTTTTTGATGGTGATGATGATATATTATATAGCGACTGCAATGGACTAAACCAGAACATGGCGGGGCGGTGCAAGGACAGTTAAATATATTGGCAGCAAAACTTGCACAGAGACGTGGCTGTGATGTTGAGTATAGCAACACCTTTCATAGAGCTTTCGGGCTCATTGCCCTTCTTCAGAATCTACAATGACAATGTATCACAACAGCATTTCAACAAAATCAACCACAGTGTAAAATCATACTAAACTTAACTAACCTGCAATATATCAATTCTATACATTGAGAAATATACTTAAACATAACACTAACTACAAAACATATACAAAAATACAGCACATTTTAAACAAATACCAAATAACAAACAGACATAATAGTACTAAATACAATCACAGAACGGTTGCTGCTGAGTACGGTATATGTTCAGTTCAGTTCAGTTCAGTTTTTATTTCTGCATTTCAAAATCAATACAAATCCACAGATCAACAAAATACTTACATAGTCATTTACACAGCTAATATTCGTAACGTTTGGATCTTACATACATTTTTTTTTTCAAGAACGAATATCATATATGAAAGGAAGCAATAGGAAATGATAAAAATGAAATGCAGGGGACCATCATCATAAGCTAAGCTTGACGAGGAAGATGGCCCCAGGTAAAGAGATACATAAATAAAGAAAATCTTGCCACTCACTGAGTGGGGGGTAATTGTGTAAAGGGCACAACGAAGAGATACATAAAGAAAATCTTGCCACTCACTGAGTGGGAAGTAATTGTGCGAAGGGCGTGCGGTGCAGTGCGGTGTGCATTGTGTTGGGATGAATCTTGGTTTGTACGTTGAGTGTTATTTTGTGTATCAGTGTGATGAGGTGAATATTACTTCAGTTATGGCCGTGAACTCATTGTTTAGGGTGTTTGTTGACCAGGTGGTATGAATATTTTTATGTGTCAGAAGTATACTGGATTATGAGGGTGTTTTTTAGTTCTCGTTTAAAAATGTTCAACGACGTACGTTGTTTTAAATTAGGGGGTAAAGAATTCCAAATATCTGGTCCATTGTGCTTTAAAGATTTTTGAGCTAAAATGATTCTGGGGTTTTCGAGATGGTAATCGGACGACTGACGTGTTGGATATGAATGAACGGTGAAATTTGGAGTGAAGAAGCCATCAAAAATTTTTGGAAGACAATTAAATGTATATTTATACATAAAAACAGCAGTTTGAAAGGTGTGAAGATCCTCAATTTTCAATGTTTTTAGTTGATGAAATAGGGGATTGGATGGGGATAAGTAACGGGAATTGGTAATCAAACGTACAGCACGTTTTTGGAGAGTAAGAATTGGATTAATTTTAGTTGAGCCACAGTTTCCCCAAACGATATTGCAGTATGTGATATGTGGTAAGATCAATGCATTGTATAGAATAGTCAGGGAATTTTGAGAAATGAAGTTTTTCAGTCGATATAAAATTCCTACAGTTCTTGAGACAGACGTGTGGATATTATGAATGTGATCGTTCCAAGTTAAACTCGAGTCAATTGTGATTCCTAAAAATTTAGTAGATCTTACTTCAGTTAAAGATAATCCATCAATATTGATATTATAACTGCTGTTAATGTTCTGTGAAGCAGTAGGTTTGAAACATATAAAATTTGTTTTAGAGACATTAAGAGATAATTTATTACATATAAACCATCGGGAGACTTTGTCTATTTCCGTGTTCAGAGTATTAAACAGTGTTTCGAGGTTCTCATGGGAGTAAAAAATATTAGTATCATCCGCAAAAAGTATAAATTTAAGAGTTTTTGATGTATTTATTATATCATTAATATATACAAGGAACAGTAGGGGGCCAAGAATTGATCCCTGGGGAACACCACATACAATATTAGAATTCGGGGATTTAGATGACATAAATAGTACATATTGCTTTCTGTTGGATAAATAATCAATAATCCAAGAAAGTGGTAAACCACGAATACCATATCTTTTTAATTTGTAAATTAATATATCATGATCTATGGTATCAAAAGCCTTTGATAAATCCATGAAAATTCCTATAAAATGTTTTTTATTTGCAAAAGATTCAGTAATCTTATCTAACAATTGAATTATAGCTAAATCGGTGGAATGGCCCTTTCTAAATCCAAACTGATTAGGTATAAGTAGGTCATTTACATGAAGAAAAATGTACAGGCGTTTATGAATAATTTTTTCCAGAATTTTAGAAATACTAGGTAATAACGATATTGGTCTATAATTTGTTAAAAGAGAAGGGTCGTCTTTTCTTTTGAAAATTGGAACTACTTTCGCAATTTTTAATGAGTTCGGGCATATTCCAGAAGACAGTGAAAGATTGAAAATGTAAGATAAAGGTGTGGTTATTTGTTTGATGATTTTCTTCAGTATATAAACACTTATTTCATCATGGCCACTAGATCTACTTGGCTTTAATCTGTTAACAATCTCCAGTATTTTTTCCTCATCTGTTGGGGTAAAGAAAAGGGATTTGTCGCAGTTTGGTGGAAGAAATTCAGTAAAGTTTGAATGAACATGTTTGTTTTTTATTTTTGAAGCTAATTGGGGGCCAATATTTACGAAGTATGAGTTAAAAGCATCAGATATTTCATCAGGGTTTATGAGTTCTTTGTTGTCATTATAAAAAACGGACGATGTTTCCTTATTATTTTTACCTGTTATTTCATATATAGTTTCCCATAAACCATTTACGTTATCCTTTTGATTATCAAACTTATCGGAATAATACATTTTACGAGAAATACGAATCAAATTACTGAGTATATTTCTATACTTTTTGTAATCTGTAAAATATTTTGTATTGTGGGTAGTAATCGCCAGTTTATACAATTTATTACGGGTTTTTATTGAATTGATGATTCCCTTTGTAATCCAGGGATGTTTGTTCTTTCTGCGTGTTTTTTTCTTAACTAAAGGAATGTTTTTTCGATAATAATATAAAAGTTTATCTAAGAAAATATCATAAGCTTTATCGGCGTTATTTTGAAGATACACTTCTTGCCATTCTTCCTTCACTAAATCAAGATTAAGTAATTCAATATTCTCGTCTGATTCTTTTCTGTACATTATCGGCCTTGGTTTTGAAATACTTTTGACGTTTTCAGAATAACGAAGAATAATGAATATCGGTAAATGATCAGATATATCATAATATAAGATACCATTAATGAATTTATTTACAGAAAAGTTATTAGAAAAAATATTATCCAACAAGGTTTTAGATGTTTGGGATATTCTTGTTGGGTTATCAATATGGGAATGGAAAGCATATGAAAAAAGAATAGTTTTTAATTTTACCGCTAAAGTATCTATTTTCGTCATGTCAATATTATAGTCGCCCATAATATAAATTTCCTTATTTTCTTGTGTAATCGTGTTGAGGCATTCATCAAAATTTTCTAAAAACATTTCGGTTTTATGATTTGGTGGCCTGTATATAACACCAATTATCTTATTTTTCATTTTATCATTAATGATTTCCACAAACAGGCTTTCACAACCTTCAATATCAATATCAGTTCTTATTTTTACTCGCAATTCCTTATATATATATAGGGCTACCCCTCCCCCTCTACCTCTCTTACGATCAGAGCGAAATATTTTATATCTATCAAGGCTAAACAAATTTGGAGACATGTGCCCTAGCCAAGTTTCAGTTATACCGATTGCGGAAAAGGGAAAATTTTGTAAAGAAAGAAGGAGTAATTCAAATGAATCAAAATTTTTGTTTAAGCTTCTAGCATTCCAGTGGAATAAGCTAAAATCTTTAATGGGGTTATAATTAGTGTCATCATTCCTATTTGTGGAATTGCTACAGGAATTATTAACATGACTTGCAGTGGAATCAAGTGAAGATTGGAACATATTATTGAAATCCGAAATAGTGTAGTATTTACTGTGATTACTTATGATACCCTGGTCAGGATGATCGTTGTTATGAGTCATGAGGATTTGAGTGCAAAGTTGAGAATGGTTGTTCTGGGGCCATGTATTTTGTGTAGTACGTTGCAATGTCTGTGCGTGAATGTAAATGTGAGTGTGTGCATGTGTGGGGGTGTGCAGTGCATGTGCGTTGATAATAACAATAATGATACTGATACATTTTTACGTTATACAATAGAACAAATGTTACATCATATAGTCTCGCTAAATTTATGTCTACAAAAGTAAATGGAATCCTCCTACACTTAACGTTGGTGAGGTAAATTCGTATGCGTAATATGAAATAACAATGATTATAAAAGAAGACAAGGCGCTTCTATGGTAATAACAGAAATATAATTACTCCAATAATAGCATACGAACGAGGTGTTCTAACAGTTAAGGTAAAAAAAAAAAAATTGATTGGTTGTTTAACAGAGTCATGCTGACAAGCCCCTTCGAACGTCTATGCATTTACGTAGAGATAGTTTGTGAAGGTGAGACATGAAAGAGGAATGTACATCTGGAGAAAAATTCTTGTGTCAAACTACAATGAAAGGGTTCACAAGTTTACAAGAGTGCAAACGGAACATTCTTGAGTGATTTATAACTGTGCACGGACACAGTCTTGACAAAAATAAAGAATTTTTATGTTATACAATAGAACAAATGTTACATCATGTAGTCTCGCTAAATTTATGTCTACAAAAGTAAATGGAATCCTCCTACACTTAACGTTGGTGAGGTAAATTCGTATGCGTAATATGAAATAACAATGATTATAAAAGAAGACAAGGCGCTTATATGGTAATAACAGAAATAGAATTACTCCAATAATAGTATACGAACGAGGTGTTCTAACAGTTAAGGTAAAAAAAAATTAGATTGGTTGTTTAACAGAGTCATGCTGACAAGCCCCTTCGAACGTCTATGCATTTACACCTCCCTAGTGAAGGTGAGACATGAAGGAGGAATGTACATCTGGAGGAAAATTCTTGTGTCAAACTACAATGAAAGGGTTCACAAGTTTACAAGAGTGCAAACGGGACATTCTTGAGTGATTTATAACTGTGTACGGACACTGTCTTGACAAAAATAAAAAAAAATTCATTCTGTATACATTATCTACTGGTAGTTTAGGAAAATCCAGACCAATTGAATTTGTCCCGATCGTCAAAAACATCAGCCGTTTGTTTATCTTATACAAAATTTTTAGAATCTGATTTAAATGTAAGCTGGTATGTTGTTTAATTCGTCAGAAGCGGAAATAAATGATACTCTGCTGATCAATAGTGCTCTATGGGGAAGAAGTTCAGTTTAAACAAAAACAAAAAACAAAATGTTGTCTGTGTAAGGATTATAACCGGGTGTATATAGGTGTGTGTGTGTGTGTGTGTGTGGAGGGGGAATTCCCATTTTATCTATTATTACCTATACAAATACTCATTTTTCTTAAATATCCAACAACATAAAAAAATAAAAAACTTCCAAAATTTTATGTACAATTTCTACACATTAACACACTGCTTATCATACATACATACACATCTGCGTACATAAATAATTCATCCACATAAATCTATTTACCTACATACCTACTTACATACAACCACAATACTTTAACAACACTTCAACCTTTCCAATAATACATAGATTATGCATATGATACTCGAAATTCTCAGTTCCTGTCTAACCAAAATATATTCTGAGCATATCAAATGATAAAATAAAATATTCACTCCATACTGACATTTGAGTTATCTATACATACAGCATCTGCTGAATACTTCGCAATGATTCAAATAATTAAATACTACACATAATATATTTACATACATACCTGCATCTACTTAAACAATAATTCAAAATTCTCAAAAACATATACATTTATTTACATACATACATACATCAATTTGAGGGGGCATGGGACAAAATTCAGACTTTTAGAGAGTAAACTCGTCTCTGCTAGTTATAATTTGTGGTGAGAGAGGTTCACAGTGGCTACCTTGGAGTTCTCAACTAAGGAGTCCGGGGGTACATTTTGACAATATAAAAAATACTGTTCTTACATGTTTATGTTTCTCTTCCTTGTCTTTTCCTTCTAAATCTTCCATGTGTCCGCTTGCGTTGAGAGGTCTTGATGTAACAACAATAATGACATATTGAAGTTCAATCTATCAACAAAGACTTTGAATCGTTTAAACGGAAAATGTCTCTGAAACCCATTTTAGCACAGATCAAAAAGAAAAGAAAAAGAAAACGCTAACGCTAACACCTCCAGTCCTCAGACCTGCCTCGGTACACGCAAGACAACACACACGCGTTCATTCCACCAAAACCAGCAAACCTGTGGTCACCCACAATAATATCACCAACCCCCACTTGAGCATCTACCTCAGCAATATACAATCAGAAATGGAGAACAATGCTAAATCGTATAACTCATCGCGACACAATGATAATCTCACAAAAGATCAACGGAAAGCACTGAGGGCACTGAAGTCCAATAAAGACATTATTATCAAACCGGCTGATAAAGTGCGTTGGTTGTCGTCATGTCCACATAATATACATTGCAGAAGGAGACAGACAATTATCAATAATAAAACCACGTACACAAAACTTCACGCAGACCCCACCCCACAACACTTTCAGAAAGTGAAAGATGCAGTTCAGTCATTGGATGTTGGACTCTGACACACACAAAAAAAGATGTATCTGGTAAAAAAAGAAGAAGCAACAAACAAACAAACAAAAACAACAACAGTATGTCCAAGTCTATACTTCCTTCCAAAGATTCACAAGCAAAACAACCCAGGGTGACTGATCGTATCCGGCTGCTCGTGCCCAACTGTAGAAATCTCTAGGTTCCTAGATTTCTACCTCAGACCACTCGCACAACGACTCCCATCCTACTTAAAAGACACAACCCACTTCTTTAACCACATCCTCGACATCAACACACACCACACCCCGCTCTCTTCACACGAGAACAAATACACACCCACCGACAGACCAACTCCTCCGCCTCTTCCATCTCGTAATCACACTCATTTAATGGTGAACATTACCTACAGATCCAAGGGAGCGACCGCTATGGGAGAACACCGGTAGCCCCCACGTACGCCAACATCTTTATGGGCAAAGTAGAACATGACATACTATCGTCGACAAATCTCCCTCTCCTCAAAACTTCATGGCGACGCTACATTGATGACATCTTCTTCCTGAATGTACGTGGAATGGCTCACCCCGTTCCCTTGCATCACTCCGAGAAAATGAACAATATACACCCAACCATAAAAGTCACATACATTATGACTCCTCACCCAAACAAACACACTTCCTCGATGTCACAGTCACAGTCAATCACGCAGACTCACAACTTCACACAGAACTCTACGACAAGTCCACTGACACCGACACATACCTCCTCCCCACATCCTGTTACCCAGCACACTCTTTCATGGGTACTGTCTACAGCCAAGCCCTTATACGCGTCACACGCATATTATGCTCACTGGAACACCACCTACAACAACTCGCACCACATTTCACCCAACGAGGTTTCAACAAAGGAATGGTTCATAACCAGATAACACGGGCAAGACACACATCATGTGATGAACTTCTCTCCTGCAGGAACGGAGACGACACAGACAAACAGGACATATTCTTTCCAATCATATTATACTCCCTATACAGCTGCCACCGCCAAACTACCCCACATCATACACAAACACCACCAGACTCTCCAACAATCTGACAACACCCGGGAATTATTCCCCCAACCTCCGACCATCTCCTTCCGCCGTGGACGCCAACGATCCCTCTCCCAGCACGCCATCATCCAAACCTAAGGATTCTTCCGCTGTAACTCACGAAGATATAACCTCCACCAACACATCGTAGAAACTACAACATTCCAAAGCACAACCACAGGTAGACAATTCAAGATCTTCTCACACATCAACTGCAAATCCAGATGCGTCGTATATCTCCTCACATGCTCCCTCTGTCACAAACAGTACGTCGGGAAAACAGAAACAACACTGTACACAAGAATCAACAACACACTATCAGAAATACGTAACTACGTACCACACCTCACATCACAAAACACTCCCATACACCATGGACCTAATACACATGGACATTCATCGTATCGTTAAATAATGCATAATGCACCTGTACATATCTCAAAAGCGCCACAAAGACATTTTTAGCATGCTTCACTGCTTTGATCCCATGATCGTCACCGCCAGCAAGCCGGGAGAAGAACAAGAAAGAGATTTGAGAAATCTAAAACTATATGCGCAGAAGAAAATAACTCGCAAAAAACAAGTAAAGTGAATGTGCAGTTGTGGTGTATGTTAGGAAATCATACTTCAAACAATTTCGCTTGGGAAGAAGCAGGCAGTTTTTAAAAGAAAGCTAACATTTTTGCAGAATGATTGTCATTTGTGATCTCAATATTTCACTTTTCCGCAGCTTATTCCAGAGCAAAGTGAAATAGGGACGGTAATGGTAGAGAACAGGTATATCTTGCCATTAGGCAAGGTCTTATGCGTGTGCGAAAATGTGCGAATCAGCAATTACAAAAAAAAAAAAATTGTCATGATCTCAGGTTTGCTGCTCCTCATCATCTGTATTTATTCAAAGACTTTCCGTCTGAAAAAGGCACATCAGCAAAACAAGACTGAAATGAGGGAAAAGATTCTTCAACAATGGAGTGTTGTGTCGTGTGTTCGCTCCATTGTTGTGTCGTGTGTTTTGCTTTCGATTGCTTCAATGGCTGTGAGTAAGAACTCACAGCCTTTGAAGCAATCGAAAGCAAAACACACGACACAACACTACGCAGAGAATCTTTCTGGATTGACAAGAAAGACCCTCCACCCAAACGGAATCAATGTGGAACCATAATATCACCTCTTATTTGTTAGAAATTGATATTTATGAGTAATTGTTGAAGTAGATGTAAGTGTGTATGTAAATATATGTATATGTTTTTGAGAATTTTGAATTATTGTTTAAGTAGATGCAGGTATGTATGTAAATATATCATGTGTAGTATTTAATTATTTGAATTATTGTGAAGTATTGAGCAGATGGTGTATGTATGTGTATTATGTAGATATAGTATATAGATAACTCAAATGTCAGTATGGAATGAATATTTATATTTATATATATTGAGATGCCCAGAATATATTTTGGTTAGATAGGAACTGAGAATTTCGAGTAGAGGTTTAAATAAATGTATGTAGATATATATGTAATGTATCATATATAATAAGGGAAGGTTGAACTGTTCTTGAAGTAATGTTGGTGTATGTAAGTAGGTATATGGGTAAATAGATTTATGTGTATGAATTATTAATGTTCACGAGTGTGTATGTATGTATAATAAGCAGTGTACTAGATAACATTTTGAAAGTTTTTTATGTTTTTTTTATGTTGTTGGAAGTTTAAAAAAAGAGTATTTGTAGGTAATGATAGATTAAATGGGAACGAGCCTCATCACAGAATCCCCCTCCACACACACACACACACATACACCCGGTTATAATCCTTACACAGACAACATACATGAGACCGTACTCATCAGCAACCGTTCTGTGATTGTATTTAGTAATATTATGCCTGTTTGTTATTTGGTATTTGTTAAAAATGTGTTGCATTTTTCGTATATGTTTTGTAGTTAGTGTTAGGTTTAAGTATATTTCTGCGTGTATAGAATTGATATATTGCAAGTTAGTTAAGTTTAGTATGATTTTACACTGTGGTTGATTTTGTTGAAATGCTATTGTTATATATACATTATCATTGTATAGATTCTGAAGACGGGCAATTAGCCCGAAAGCTCAATTAAAGGGGTTGCTACTCAACATCACAGCCACGTCTCTCGTGCAAGTTTTGCTGACAATGTATATATATACATATATATACATCTGTACGCCCACAAACATGACTGTATACTCCTGTTTGTTTTTAGGTACACGTGAATACAAAGGCAAAATACAGGTGCAATGTATTTTCTATTATGACCTAATTGACAGCACAAATCAAGTGTATGTTACATTATTATTATCATCAAAGATATCATCACTAAATAAATGGCATGAAATAAAACATTTGAACAGATGTCTGAATTTGTTTGCTGAGAAATCATTACGATACTTATTGTAAGGGTTTATGTAGGCCCACCCCTTCCGACCAGTAACATCCTGCATGTTCAGAACTGATGTTACAAACTAACGAGGTATATTGCGTGTGTTCTCTCCCACTATTTATTTTTAGTGTTAAGGCAGCAATTCCTGTGCATGGACCCCAGTATGTGAATGTCTCCAACAAGTACAGCAGTAAGTAGATTATGATAAGTGTAACACAGATAAAGTATATCTTGCTTTTTCATTATCATATCTGTTCTGGATTGTAATGTAGAGGATATTCTGAAATGGTCATAACCTTTAGATTTTCAACAAGTCTCGACCAGAGAATGAATTTCAAACCTGTATCGTTTGGGCAAAACATGGGTGGGACTGAAGATAAGATAGCGCGTCTCTGTTAATTCGAGGGTCAAAGTGACATGAGCAAGTTTAATATATAAAAAGCAAAATAAGGTGCATTCTGGTTTATAACAAATTGAAATTAATTACTTAGACTTCCTAATTTTGCATGCAAGTGGTCGTTCTGTGTGATTGTAGAAACCTTCACACATCAGCTTTCTCTTTGAATTGTGTGACGCAATAAGATGAAGCCAAGTACATGGAATAATCTGATACCTGTTTATATTCATGATTATCTTCCTTTTCAATTGCCCACAAAACACATCTAAGTGGTGCATCAAACAGATATAAAACGCATGGAGAAGATTAAAGGGTTGCAGGAGATATACGTAGGCCCCACTTAAAATTCAAATTGACTTTAACAGGAAGTGTATACTTGACAAAACACAGCAGAACGTAGCGGGGGAGCGATGGGGGCGGTCGACCATGAAATATGACAGGATGGTCGACCATGAAATATGACAGGATGGTCCCATGCCCAATCTCTTGTTTCTTTTTGGGTGTCCAGTTCAACAAAACTGACTACTGTAATGGTTCAACTTGTCTGTTCTGATCCAATTATTGAGCATACAGTGTACTTTCATTTACAAATACAGTATATGTCGTGTATTTTGATTGTTCGATTTTTCCTGTTCATCTTTGTCACTCCTTTTCTTTTTCTTTTTTCATTTTGCCCTCAAATTCTAACTCTTTTTTATCACCATTCTCACTGTTGCTTTCATTCTTGTTAACCAGGGAAGTGCACCTCCCTGTTGTAACTATATTTCTTATAATCCTATAATATCTTGCTTTCATTTTTAATATGCTTTTGAATCCACTTTGGACTACTTAACATAACAATGTCGGAATTTCGGAGCTTGGGCATTAATGTTTCATATTCATCGTGTCACTGCCGGCATCCAGGGTCAGCCTGCTGGTAGTGTCGCAGCCCGGAAAGCAGTAGATGACAGGTTCGAGTCCCGTGTATGGTTCCTTTTTTTTCCCCGACATTTGTTAATTTACAGATCAGCAGTTGCGATCTTAATCAAATTCCATTGGTAGAGGGAGACAAATGGAAGAAACTCACACCTGAACCCCCCCCCCCCCCGAATAATATCTTGCTTTCATAACATCTTGCTTTCAACACTTTTTTACTCTCAGAATACTCTGATGAACGTGGTTGCCCAAACAAGAACCTTCCTCCTTGTCGAATTGGATCTCTCATCAACTCTTCTTCAATGGCTGCTGGCTTTTTTCTCAAAGGCAGATGGTTTTCCAACTACTGCCGACTACGTACTTTCAAGAGCCCAGAAGCTTACAAATGTCTTAGAAACAAAGCGTTGTATTTCCATGGTGATTCCACATCCAGGCAGTACTATGAATTTCTTGTCAGCAACCTTAAGGAACTCTCCCCAAATCCACCAACTAAGCAATCCAATTGGAAGGTAGGTCCATCGTTAGCTGAAAGTAAAACACACAATTTCACGGTACACTATCGCCATCATGGTTATCCTATACGTAACAACTTGACTAACGCGACAGAGGTGAAATATATTGTCGATGCACTGGATGAATTAGACGCTTCACCAGACACGGTATATTCCTTTACGTTTTGGGCACATCTCACCACTGTGAACATGAGTCACTACGAAGATCGCGCTCAACAGATCCGAGCTGCTGTGGAAAGACTACACAAACGTAGTCCTAAAACGCTCGTCGTCTTGAAAAGCGCCAACACACGAACGGGATCCGCTCTTTCCGTCAGCGACTGGTACGCCCGCTCCCTGGACCTCAAAATGAGAAAGGTCTTTGCAAACTACTCCAACATAGGATTCATTGACCAGTGGTCTATGACTGTAGCGTACTCCAACAAGGATAATGTTCACCCTGTCAGCGATGTCATCTCCAGCGGCATATCAACTCTACTGTCTTACATGTGCCCAGAGGAGTAAAGATATAACAGATAGTACTTTTGTACTTGCGTGTCTCATCACACCTGTTAACACATACACACACACACACACACACACTATATATGCATATATATATATATATATATATATATATATATATATATATATATATAGCGAAAACTTTGAGCAAAGAAAATGGGTTCAAAAAAAAATATATATATATAGTGCATATAAAAAGGTGATCCAACATCAGAGGGCTGCTATTTCATTATTGCTAACAAATGGAGAGCGAAATATTGGTTGTGAGGAAAGAAAAACTCTTTATGTTGATAAATTTCATGGATGACCGAGCACATTAACTTTGAATACGACAAAGGCAGGTTGCCCATTTTTTTTTTTCCAAATTTTGACTGCTAACATGGAGGAACATTGAATGCCTTACTGAAATGGATGAGATCTGTCAGTGAAAGTCAGCCTGCACGACTGCAGGTTTGTGTTTAGGGTTTCCTGTAACCTTTTTTTTTTTTTTTTTGTCCTAAAGCCACCTGTCCGATAACTAAAGTTGGCCACTCCCACAAAGTCCACATTCCATTTTTCTCTGTTTTTTTTTTTTTTTTTCATATTCAACACAGTCTTGAATACAGCGAAGAGAAAAAAAAATGGAAAAGAAATGTTTTGTGAAACTCTTGAAGTGCTCTTGAGCGCTCTAAGTGAACAGACATCCGGGGCCCGTTTCATAAAACTTGTCATCAGTGACAAGTTGTCATAGATGTGACAAGCTACTGAAATCCTGGCATCTGATTAGCTGGCAACAAATTTGTCATAGAAATGTGGCAGTTGTCACTGATAACAAGTTTTATGAAACGGGCCCCAGGGCCCTGAAGCGCTCTAAAAATTTGCCCCTTTCGAGGCTAGGTAACAGACTGTCTACGGTGCATACGTATGAACAGGGTAGGCAGAACCGTTTTTTTTTTTTTCCTTTTTTTTTTTCCTCGTCAGCTGAAGAAACCCGGAAGTGGCAGCAGAAAGTTGCACTGAAGGTTTTTTGTTTTGTTTTGTTTTTGTTTTTGTTTTTGTTTTGTTTTTTGTCAGCTGAGGAAACCCGGAAGTGGGACCAGAAATATGGTCCTGGAGCCACTTTTAAAAACGTGGCGCCGGCCATGTAGGCCTTAAATACCCGAGTTGAAAGCGTGCTACCTAGATTTGGAGACAGAGATGTACTGGCAGCTGTACATTATGTTTCTGTCCACTTGCACGTTAAATAAATAAGAAATGTGACAAATCAGCAATGGTTTATCTCTGAAATGGCGAATCGGTGATAACTAAACTTAATCAGTGTTAATGGAACTTAGACATAGACATAGACATAGACAGAGACGTAGACACAGTACAGGTACATGAGAGAAATTATGTTAACATATTTTGAGGTACAAGCAGTACGGAGTAATATAGTGTTAATGGGATTTAGAATTCAATGTGTATTGGATATTATTGTGTTCGAAGATCTCCTGCTCTCGGGTATGTTGCCACAAAATCATCATGACTGTTTTGGCTCTATCTATCAGCCAATTGGTATGGTCTCAGGGGGAGATTACTCTCAGTATGGACGGAATCAAAGGAGTGCTCCTGTGCCTGTATGGTCGCCTCTTTAATATGAAACCAGAATGGAGCTACGTGTAACTCCGAGATGAAACATAGAAGACATTGAATCTTTCATTTATTTTCGTATGATTTTCTGGGCTTTCTTTTTTAATTTGTGACATCTGTGTAAATGGAGAATTATTTACAGTTATGAGACGAACTATGGGGCATATAGTGCGTACCACTATGCACCACAAGAGGGTGGTTCAGTACTATGGGGCTGGCGAAGGCAAGTTATTGTAGCCTTTATCCCCCTCAGACACAACCAATTAGAATCGATGATTTTTCTTCAAATGAGGCAAAATAATATATTAGCAATAAATCTGAATGCATACTTAATGTGACTGCAATCAATCTTCTTGTCTTTCATAGAGTTAGAAATTCTCAATATCGCAATACTGAATTACTTAAGATATAATGTAGATGATGTTTTGAAATAACGTCATAGGAATTACTAGAAGGATTTGGAATTGCAATACGGGATTTAAACTGATAGTGTGTACAAGTAACCTGTCGTGGGAATAATTTGACGTATTTAAAGTACTCACGAGTGTCTTTCATGATGCTGACAAGATATATATAAGTGTCCTTATATCCCCTAGACCTTCCTCAGCAAATATTGTAATCTTCATTTCCCTTCATGAGGAAGCTTTAGATTTTCGCGCACAGACGTTCAGAGGGAAAAAACTGTTCTGCGCATGCGCACAACCGCTTATCAAAATTGATCTCGCTTTGGCTAATTTTTCACATGTATGTGAAGCGCGTTCTCGGCCCTGGGCCATTTTTTTTTTTTTTTTTTCATGACACAGAGAGCTACCTGATGCACTGATCAATGGGACACCATCTTACTTCGTGTAACGCTAGGCTGCGTCCTCGCGAAATGTGGAAAGCCACTTTGCAACAAGACGCAGGGAGAGAGAAGAACGGACAACGCAATCGTCGCCTTAAACGTCCGCGTCGTAAATCTAAAGCTCCCTATTGTGTTTCAAGTGCATCTTAACTTTGCAATCCCGAGAGACCATGAAATGTAGAGAAATAGTTTACAAAACAGATTATATATGTGTATATATATATATTGTATATATATATATATTGTATATATATATATATATATATATATACAATATATATATATATATATATATATATATACATATATATATACAATATATATATATACACATATATAATCTGTTTTGTAAACTATTTCTCTACATTTCATGGTCTCTCGGGATTGCAAATACAATTGCATATATATATATATATATAATGAATTTCATTAATTACTTCACTTTATGTTTCTGATAGATGTGGTCTTGTTTGAAATTTATTTCGAACTCCGCAAGCTATATCCAATTCATGTTCTTCATCCATATAAAAAGTCTTCCCCTATTTTTTTTTTTTCACGCAAACAAGCAATATTAACAGTCGCCATAAAACAAGGAGCGGACATATAATAATTATTATATGTTTTCCTACACCAGTGAACAGAGAAAACATTAAACACATACCCCTCCATAGTGCTGCTACAAAATTATAGTGTTAATGATGACAGAAATTTTAATATAAGAGCTGGAGGGGAGAAGTGCAGTGAGAATTACACAGTGATCATGGTGATGATGTAAAGAGAAAGAGAGAGCGAAGAAAAAATATGTTGGAAAGTAACCAATCACTCGTTAAAGAAAGAAAAAATCACTAAAGCTATATCCATCATTGACGTCAGTCTCCCCTCCAGCACTTATGTTATCATTTCTGTCTGAATGGTGGACTCATATCTTAATCTATTGTATTCTGGCCTACTCACTAGTTGTGTGTTTCTAGACGAGTTATACGTCATTTCCAATACAGTTAAAAATGTTCCTTTGTTTGAGATAGCAAACCGTGTTTAAAGGGGATGGCTAGTAACCGATCAGTGGGAATCAGTGGGAATTCTGAGGGATGATTGTTCCAATCCTTGTGGGATTCATTTAAGAGTACATTATATATCTACTGTTGTGTGAAAATTGTTTGCTCCAGAACGGTCTCATATTCAAGTATTGTGCAGTTTAATGCCCCGTCACTGACCAGGCACGCTAACCTGGAAACATTAAACTGCACATTACTTGAATATGAGACCATTCTGAAGCAAATGATTTTCAAACAACAATAGATATATAATGTACTCTTAAATGAATCCCACAAGGATTGGAACAATCATCCTCCAGCATTCCCACTAATTCCCACAGATCAGTTACTAGCCATCCCCTTTAAGAAGGTATATAGCTTATGCGTTATGTAAGGCCCATCTTTTATTTTCATTTAGATTCGAATTTTTATAAATTGTCAACTATTATGTATGTTTACTTTTGTTGTTTCAAAGAAAAATATAAAATCAAATTGACAATTAAATTGAAATTGAAATTGAAATTTGCACAATGTGCTGGTGTTCCTGAATGTTCTTTCCGCTTTATGAATTATAACTATCCTCATTTACGACTCAGAGACGTCCCTTTTGTGTAAGTTGCATCTTCATTTTCCTTTCTTCTGCTGCCTCTTCAATCTGTATCAAGGGATATTACGAACAAGTTAGAAACTGTTTGTTCTTTATTGTGCGTTTGTTGCATCGGTATTATAAGGAATTATGATAAGGAAAATATAAAGAGAAATTCACAAAAGGTTATTACTTTTTTTTTTCAAGTGCACGATTCCATGACTTCTCATTGACGTAGCAGTATGTTAAGGGTAACATTATTCCCCTGTCTTTTGAAAGAGGCAAGTCAAGTGTTCTTTTATTTTGCGAGAAAAGTTAAAATGTGTCGAACTTTTTATATATTTTCTTTATAAAAATATCGTTCTACACAATCCATGTCATGTGATATCACAACCTGTAGTAGTCTTCTCATCCAGGAGAAACTTCAAAAATTCATAACTTTGAACGGATTGTCCGATTTTCCTCAAACCCTCGCTGATGTGTTCTACTAATATTGCTGCATTCATTCAGTCCACATGTCTATAAAAGTTAACTTGTCCTTTATGGAATACAGATTACATTTTTCAGGCTGTGAGACCACTACAATCGACTGATATGATCCCTGATGTCGGAGATATTTTCTATACACTGTTTCTCAGAAGTCAAGAGTCTTCGATTACTGTTCGTTATTTAGAAGGTTCGTTATTCCAAAAATTCTTTAATCTGAAAATGAAATGAGGTTCGTTATTCCTAAGGTTCGTTAATTCGACAATTGAATTAGGTGCTCGTCATTCTTAAGGTTTATTAACAAAAATGACAGAAAAACTCTAATTCCGAAGGTTACAATTTTTCATTATCGGATTAATGGAAACCAAAGCCTTAATACAAATCATGTAAATCGAGTGACCGCAGCAATACTACTAGAACACATCAGTCAATGTTTTTATTAACTTTGAGGAAAATTGGACAGTCAAATCGAAAGTTATGAAATTATAAAGTTTTGGTGCCATCACTGCTGGACAAAGATATTTTTACATTTCATGACGTCATTTTGCATCCCGGTATAAAGAAAATAAGAAAATTCAAAATAATTTCAGTTTTCCAACATAATGAAAGATCCATGCCTTACCTCTTTTAGAAAGCAGGGCGAATTATCCTCAAACCTTAAAGTAAGACATTATCAAATTAATGGAAAATGCACTTTTCATGAAAAATGACATTTACAAAAATCTTTTAACCTTCGATCGTTAATCCGAAAATGAAATAGAGTTCATTAATTTCAATATTTATATTTGTGGGTTTTATTCCCCAGGTTTGTTAACCTGAAAATTAAATAGAATTTGCTATTTCGAATTAAGGTTCGATAGCCCAAAAATGAAGTACGGTGGTCTTACCATTTTCTAAATTACAACACCGTATTTTGTCACTGAAAAAAAAAAATTCCTTTTCGAAATAACTAACCTTATTTCATTTTTTGGATTAAAGGGATGGAATATATTGGTTTAAGGGAGGATTCAGCTTTTAACTTTTTCCGAGATACTTAGAAACCACTTCATGAAATGTTTATGAGCATACAAGTCTATTTGAGGAATTAGAAGTTTATCTAATGAAAATCAGTTTTGAAATGACTGGGAAGTGTTATACAAAAAACTAAGTAAAACAAGGCGATCCTAATTAAAAAAGATAGGTCCCACCTTTTATTAGTATCGCTTTGTTTTGGATATCTCAGCCATTCCAAAACCAATTTTCATCAAATGAACGTTGAATTCATCTCAGAATTATGCTCTTTCATAATTTCATAAAGGGTGTCTCATCCCCCCCCCCCCCCCAAAAAAAAAAAAAAAAAAATCATCATAAGAATTGGAAACCCGAAGTCCCAACTCAACGGAAAACTGTACCATCCCTTTAAAGGGATGGTCCAAATGCTCAGTTTCATTCTGATATCATTCTAAAACTGATGGCTCTCCCTATTTCTACAGAGACCATGCGGTCCTTGGAAGACTGAGATCCTATGGACACTTTTTTTAACTGCATCCTCAATCTTCATGTTGTTCCGTCAGCGGAAGAGCGCCCTCTCAAGGGGATTTTGCTGCAACCAGTTTGGGACCGTTTGAGACAGTTTTCTTCTTTTTTTTTTTAGTCTTTTGTTTTCTAGGTATCGCACGACCGATCGCTTGGTATCTTGTGAGCACTCGCAGTTGTTTTCAGGCGATTGCACAAACCTGATACGCATGGTTGTGACTTTATTGCATCATAAAAGCACAATTTACTATTTGCAGATGAAACAAAAACACAGCATAACTGCTTTAAAATAGTTCTTAAGTGTCTGATTTAGGGATAGAAACAACCACTGTAAAAAATTGAATCCGTATCATTGATGTTAAGTATTGTTAAATACACAAAATGTAAGTAATTATAATTAAAAAAAAGTTTCCTTACAAAACCGTCTGCAGTTATGGTTTATTTAGAAAAATACTGACATTTCCTTATATTCTAGGATTTATTGCGAAAATTTCATACGGTAGGATGTTTTGTGATACAACAGACCCTATAATATATGCATCAAAATAATGTGATAGCTTTAACATTTTTTGAATTACTGCTCCCAAAGGTAAACAGGACCTTTAACTTTGATAATGCTCAAGATCCAGTCTGGGTCCAAACTGAAAGACTGCTACTTACCGGGAGGGCGAGTGTCCGATTTTATCTGATTTCAGTCAAATATTTTACAGTTGAACTTGTAAGATTTTACTTTTTTATCAGACTATTTCAATGATCACATTCAAACAGGCATGAGTGTATTGACAGATAGATTACTGAATTTAACAGAAACCGGAAAAACATTTAAAGTATAGAATTTCACATGTTTTCACGGACAGTAGGGTCTTTTGGTCACTAATATCAACGTTTACTTCTATGTAAGGTTGTGACAAAGCTGACACTGGCTTTGTCGCTGACGGAGTTACTCAAACGCTCACCGCTATGAAGCTACATTAGCACAGAATGAGAAGTCAGAAGACAGTTCATGTTTACATTAATTGATCATTTCCTGCCGGGTTCATAGTGAGAGTACTTTCGTCATAAAGCTATAATATGTCATGTGTGTTGACACGTCTTCAGCTGCACACAAGCTTTCTCCTCGTCCAAGTTCCTCTTCTTGGGAGATTCACAACTCCACCAGCTCTTTTATAATAGTTTGGGACATTTCCAAGAGTGAATTGCCGAAACGAAGTTACAGTAATAATGTGCCAATCAACCGTCAGCAACTTCTAGGTTATACAATCATAACTCTTATAAACTGAAATATAAGAGGAAAGACTTAGCATACAGTATACTCTCTCCTCCCCACAATAAGACAAATAAACGCAAAGATCAATGAAGGTTGTTTTGTTTTTATTTTTGTTTAAATATACGCCTGTTAATGAAATTTGTATTTTTTTTTTTAACTGACTGTTTTGGGTGCACCAGGTGGGTTGGGGAGGATGGCCTGAGGGCCCAAGTCATTTAGTTGGCTCTTTGCAGACCCGGGCTGCCCAACCTGGTGCACCCTTACCACTCCAGTGTATGTTCTGATTTCGAAATAGGTACTATGAAATTTGTGAATGAAAGCCGAATATATAATAATAATAAGAAGAAGAAGAAGAAGCATTGTCTTGATTCAGCAACAGATGACTTCTGAAAATAGAGTTTTGGAGTTTCGGATTATCAAAAGGGATTAAGCCTATATGTTTTCCTACCTTTTGTATGAAAGCAGTGACAGATCGAATTACTGTTTCGTGAACACATTCACAGTCATGATCAATTCAAGGTCTGAAAACCCGTCACTTTCTTATTTTCCTATATTATTGTGATGGAGCTATAAAGGGATGGTGTAACGGTTTTGGTCGAGATGGGGATTTAGGTTTCAACTTCTAAAAGATAATTAGAAACAACTTATCAGGAATAAAAAGAGCTTACAATTCTTAGAGGAATTGAAAGTTTATTTGATGAAAATCGGTTGAGAAATGGCCGAGATATCCAAAAACAAATTAAGAAAAGCAATTTTTCCAAAGAATTGAGAATGAACCTTTTTTCCGGGGGAGGGGGTATATACATCGATCGCGAGGAGCGGGGGGGGGGGGGGGGGGGGGTTAGTGGCGTGGTATATCAGAAGTACTGTATTAGACATAGTTTTGCAGTCACAAATTCTATATAGTTACATTTCATTTATATGTTATCATACGTTGTGTATGTATCCTATTTGTATTGAAATTATTCCTGTGGATATCATGCTGTTTTGATGTTAATGAATACATGTGTTTATTGTCCATATTACAGGGCCTCCACGAACATCAATGTCCAACTTACTGATGGAGCCCCCCTGTGAAAACAAGACCAATAGACAGATAAATAAGTAAGCAAATAAATAAATAAATAAATAAATAAATAAATAAATAAAAAATTAATAGATAGATAAATACGTATATAAATACATACATACATACATACATAAATGAAATCCCACTTTTATATTACATCATTGAGCAACTATAGTAGCTGCATGTAATACACCCAAGGATCTGATGTGATATACCTTTCTAAATTAATGCACCAAGCATATGAACTTTATCGATGCCTAGGCCCTATATAACTATTATTGTGCGAGACGAGTTGACGTTTCCCAAGTTCACACATCACTAAACTGAACTTTCATGCAAACAACAAAAGGTACGGGTAGGCCTGCAAGAGAGACAAAAGGATGAGGGATGAAAAGAACAAGAACAATAAATTAGTGGGTAGCGGCATGTTGTGTGCAGGGTGGAGATCAATGAACCTGTTTTTAGAGCGCCACTCTTTGCAAAATGCATCGGACCATTCGGGCATCAAAGTAACAGCATGATCCTTCGTCGCACAAGAACATAGGAGCTATTGAGTCACGTGGATTAGCCTGCTATACAACTACAGGTTATCTTTCTTTGTGTACCAGAGAACTTCAGCTTGAACGTGACGTTGCACACGGCGTTCACAGTGTCATTTAATCAGAGAAGTTCCCACGAGCATGCTGAACCACCATTATCATGGGCAGCGCGTTAAATTGTTGCTGTACAACGGAACAAGTTCCGTTATTCCCAAGGCGAATAATAGCCTAACATCTTCGGTTAACAATTCCTGGTGTAACTTTATGCAGTGAAAAGAGACCTACCTGCTGGGTCCCTCCACATATTTTGAAGGTAACTTCTTTGTTTTGAGATAGTCTTTCATTTCTATTGTATTCCTATCCTTTTTGGCACTTTAAATGACATGGATTGCATAAACTGATCCCCCCTCTAGGATATCTCACCTAAGTCAAAAAGTTCAAAGAGAGCTGAAACAGCGCCCCGTCCGTCGTGCGCAAACTCTGTTCTTGGCATCGATTGTGTGTGTGTGTGTAGGGGGGGGGGGGGCATAATAGTTATGCTTTTTGACGGATTCCCATGCTTTCATTATACAGTATCTTGCTGTTACAGCACCCGACTTCGAATATGCTTGCCGTGACAAAATGCTTAATAGTCTCAGTGCTTGGTTAATCTCCCGAAAATGCAAGTTTGCGATGGTATAATTTTATATAGGCCCTCTATTTTTTCTGACAAATACAATTTACAAAATGTGTATTATACTTTTTTCTACTATACAGCCTATATACTTACTCTGAAATATAATAGAAAAAAAAAATACCAAAAACTTAAGAATTGTTGTCTTTATGTCATCATCATCATGATTTCACGATCGTGTGAACTGAATGATTAGTGTTCACAAAAGAAAAAAAAAATGAAACAAGCCAAAAGAGGACGATAACACGAGTACGATATTGAGGACGAAGTGGCCGTGGAGCTACGGATCATTATACCAGGGAGGTGAGGGCACCTCCCTGATTATACACACGAAGTGAAATTATACATAGAGCCTACCGTTTTCAACTTTGATTTAATATACAGGAGCGGATCCAGGAAATCCGTAAAGGGATGGGGGGGGGGGGGGGGGAGGAGCAAAAAAAAAAAAAAAATCTGGTGCCACTTTCGGGTTTCCCTGTCATTTTTTTTTCCTGTTTATTTCTTTGGGTTTAACAAAAAAAAAAAAGGAGCGCGAGCCCGGTGCGCCCCTCTGGATCCGCCACTGATAGGGCCTAAAGGCCTACAGATTAGTAGGGTATCTAGACAAATGGATAATATACCAGATGTCGTCTGAAAGCCAATCAAAAGCAATGGTTCCGTTCTGATCGGGTGTATATGATATAGCATATAGGTAGAATGAGCACTTTATAACAGTCTCTCCATTATTACTATTTTTATATTCTACTATTAAACTTAATCATGCAATGTTCGAAAAAGACGGAAGCTGTGGGAAATGAAGATGCATGATGAGAGCACAGGGAGATGGAACATCCACCTCCCTGGTCGTATAATGGGGGATTACTGTTTATTTACAGCATGTCAAGTGTAGTTTGGAGTGGCTGTATGTGGACTCGCTCTATACCTATGATGTGTAATCGTTCTGTAAAGCTTGTAAACTTGCACCTTATAGTTTCAAGCTGTGGGGGTTCCCTATTTCGCTACATAGCGGTACTTTCAAACTACTCCTTACTACTTGTCCTTGCGTCATGTGACTCTCAGCTCTGCGGTCAAACAGCGCTCCATACGCACGAGCGCGTGAACAAAGCGGCTATTAAACGACGACCCGCCGTTTTTAAAGAAAAGACAATCTTGCGCGAAAGCACGTCACTGAGCCCCATCATAGCGGTTAACTCGTATTTTATACGATATTATGATCACTCGCTCTAAATCTGTAAAAAGCGAAATTATTCAAAATGCCTTGTGTAAAAGATGCCATTTTATAGTGTTGATGTCTTTTTTTTTCACTAAATGCCAAAAACAATGAATGATAATATTTTTTTTTTATTATTTCATTATTGTGATATTATAGATGCTGTCAATTTGTTATGTCGGTCGCAAATCTTGCCATAAAGCTCATACGGTATGTTTTGAATTTGCACCTGCGAATGCATATAGTAGAATAATTACTGCATTTCAGACAAAATCATAAAATACATAATAAATATACTCTTCAAAAGTGTATATTATTATACAATGTATTAAAGATATAAAGAAGTGTGTGTGTTGTTGTCCTATAGCATAAGGGTGCATGGGTCAACAATGCTTAAATACGAGGAGGGGCATCACCAGGTCTCTCAGAGAGGGAACGAGGTAGATATACGTCATAACAATACTATATAGTATCATGTAGTAAATGACTTGTAATGTATACGGTTTTGCAAGTTGTTTAGGTCGTTCTATACTTGCAATCAGTTCTGATTAAATAGAATGTTTTTCAAAATATCATAGACGGTAAAAATTGTTACTTGTGTAGTAAATTTGTGGGGAGTTTTATGCGTATTACAAAGTCTAGTCGGAAGTTCCTCAAAAAGAATTCACCATCCTGTGGATATAGTTATGCTGTTTGTAATGTTGATGGCTTGATACCTTATTCAGCCTGCACCCGCAGCTCGTCTTTCATGGGGTCTCCAGTCGTGAGTACACGAAGTCATTCTCACAAGTGCAACACCCACTGGAGTCAAGGCCCATATGCACGAGCAAGACATTCTACAAAGTTCTACAATGTATAGAATGACCACAACGAGATACGTCGAGGCTGTTCTTCTCTAAATTGCGGTTTTCTTCAAAATAAAAAGAAAGTCTTTCATCCCAGTACTGCAGTAACACGTTTCCAAGACAACTGAGTATAGGCCGATCTCATGTGCAGTTGTACGCGTATATGATTAATGATAATAATAACAACAGAGAGACTCTTAGGGGTTGGTGTAGGATTGCTCATTTTCCAATCAGTAAATATTATTTAACCATTCTTTTTTTTTTGCGATTTCACTTTTGAATAACATAACATTATGCTAGACAACTTTGCTACATTAATCATTGTCAACAAACTAAGGCCATCATACTTTATACGAAATTCATTAATATCCATGTATAATCACCAGCACCCCGTTCTTAAGTGATTATGATAATTCATTAATTTGTTAAAACTTTCTGGGCATCTACTATTCAACACCTCATGAAGTATATAGGGGATGCATTATCAGGCCTATTGACATTCTTATCATTAGAAGTTTGGCAAAGATTCATTGTTTGAAAAAGTGTTCTCGGATGTTGTCTTAGTGATTCCAGGGCTGCCAACATTGGAAACTAGTTTAGAGTGAGACTTCCATAGGCCAATGCTATAATTTAGGAGTCAAAATGAGTGAGATCAATAGAACTGCATGCAAATGAAGTAAAGTTTTAGTTAGAGTGAGAAAGGACCAAAATGAGTGAGTCTCACTCTCAGTGAGTGAGAGTTGGCAGCCCTGTGATTCCATTATGAGAATTATCCCAATTCTGATCATGAGGACAGATTTTCTTAAGACCTTTTATAGGTTCATTACGAAGATCAGTATGAGCATATGGAATTGTTTTTCAAGCATTTCCTTTTTTTCAGTTATTTTAAGACTAATATTGGAAAGATCAATTTGACTATCAATTTACTGAAGGGGTCGGTGCAATATAGTGCTAGCCCACACAATAGTCATTTTGAGATAATCGCTGTTGAATCTTTGGAAAATCCATATACATTGTACATTAATAAAACATGAATGGATGCATTTTTTTACCATCTTATTGGTTGAATTCAAATATGATATTTTCACGGAGGTTAGAGTGAAGGATAAGGATTATGAAAATGCATGTAACTCAATTTTGACAAAAGTGTGAGTTAGCACTATATTGCACCGACCCCTTAATTTTCGAGTGGAACCATAAGAGCTCAAATTGGCATGCATGCTTAAGTTTTCCTCAATCCATGGGTTGGATGGATGATGGTTTTGAACACAGATAAGTGTACGGTTTTGACAATATCCAGGAAAAGAAGAAAGGTGCAACACGTGTATCATCTAAAACGCCCCTCTTGAATTTGTTGAATCCGTGAAGTACTTGGGTGTAACCATCACTTCTGATTTGAAGTGGACCCAACACATCAACAATACTGTCAATAAAGCCAATAACGTCCTTGCATTTCTAAGACGCAATCTTCGCATAAAATCTTCTGATGTTAAAGCCACAGCTTATAAAACGTTGGTTCGACCATTGTTGAGTATGCTTCCACAGTTTGGGACCCATCTTCCAAGAACCTAATCCACCAAGTGGAAATGGTCCAGAGAAGAGCTGCGCGATTCACTTTAAATCGCTACCATAACACGTACCTCAAGTGTCACCAAAATGCTACAAGAACTTGATTGGACCACTCTGGGACAACGCAGAAAAAATGACAGGCTAGTTATGATGTACAAAGTACGCAGACAGCAGTAATCTTACTCCTCTTTCAGCACAGGACTGTATAATTAAACGGGCTACTCAGTTGACGAGAGCCTCGCAACCACGAGTCCTATCCCATACCCGAGAACTGAATCGCATCGCCATTCGTTCTTTCCAAGAACTGTAAGGAATTGGGATAACTTTAGAAATTGTTTCAGCGCCATCTGTGGGATCATTTCGAAGCCGTCTAACGGTTGATCACAGTGGCTAGTTATTTTCGTCCAATTTTACATGTGCTTGTAAATATCTATAAATAAATTGTATCATAATGTAAATAGCACAGTCTGCAAGAATCTTCAGTCTATTGAAGGAGCTGCCGAGGCAGGCTTAATCGGAAGAAGAAGAAGAAGAACTAGTTGACTGCGCTGAAGGGCAATAAGGTATTGCTAGTGCGCACTCTAGTTCTTGATGTAACTCTATGAGTACTTCAGGCAAGGATGCACACCACATCGGATGTGTGTGTGTACGTGTGTGTGTGCGCCCGAGCGCAGCGCAGCATAGCAGCTCCAAAGAATGACAAGGGCGGCCGGCGGCAGAGGCATCACTCTTCACTCACCACCAAGCCGACGAGACCCGCTACCCTAGCCCTGCTGGCCCTGGGCACTAGCTAGCTAGCTGCAAACACGTCACGGGTGCACCCCAGCAGGATCACATCAGTTGAGCCGATACCCTTGCGTCGTGCGACGACCCCGACAGCGAAGCCGGGCTGCCTGAAAACGGAGATTCGTCTTCGATTTGGCAAGTGGAGAAAAGAGCTGGAAAATCGCAGAAGTAAGTGCTGTTCAGATAAGAAGAACGTTCATAGATAAGCAGATTTGAAGGAGGTAAATAATGCACTAGGCACTAACGCGATGTAGCAGTTATTTTCGTGCGAGCCTACACTTACAGACTAGAGGGAGAGTCTAGTGTAAGTTTAGTGCGGTGTCCTGTCCAGAACAGAGTTAATTCTCTTGACTATTGTTGCTTTGGATGCTCGAAAACCTGTGGTATAAACTTTAGACCCATTGAACATGATTACATACCATGTAATATTGTTTAATAGTCGGACATTACCAAACTGGTTATGTAATCTTGGTGTGAGCATTAACTGAAGCTTCATTTTCATTTGGAAAGGAAATTCGTTTATATTTGCTGTGCAGTCTTTAGAAAGTGTATATGTGCGTTCGTTTGTGTTTGTGTGTGTGTATGTAGAACTCTATTAGAGTTTTATTTTTCAGTGGATTATAGGAATATTATAATAGTTAAACTCGTTAGATGTGGCAGATCTAGACTAATAGTAAAATAGT
Source organism: Diadema setosum (assembly GCF_964275005.1). Classification (NCBI taxonomy): domain Eukaryota; kingdom Metazoa; phylum Echinodermata; class Echinoidea; order Diadematoida; family Diadematidae; genus Diadema; species Diadema setosum. The sequence goes on along the minus strand of NC_092693.1, from coordinate 37,818,769 downwards.
CGGCCTAAATAGTGAGGCACGTTAAGCTGCACAATGTACTTGTGTCTATGGGCCAGACCAAGCAAAGGGGAAAAATGTAAATTTTATGTCAGATGCTACAGCAGGCACTCAATTGGGCCTAGTTTTAATCAGTGATTAGGAATTAATAGATCTAACCAAAGTAGACAGAAAAATCCATGAGTCTTTTATCTTATTTTATTTTTTGAAGTTATTGCTCTCCTCTGTAGACAGTACATAGGGCCTAGGGGATCCACGAAGCCAGACACAGTCCCTGCGGAACATATATATTCCCAACAACCGGATACAGACTAAACTTTTGGTCAGTAAGTAAAACTGCCCTTAAACTCATTGTTTAATACACATGTACTTCTGACTAAGTTTATTGTATTTCTCTTGATGATCGATAACATCTTGTGCAGCTGGTTAAATTCCATGAAGGAAAGGCTGTAGCATACAGTATGATGACTATAACTAGAGTGTGGCCGAAGGATGAAAGAATGTCATTTTGAACGCAGCATTTGTATGTGTATTACATGTAATGCTACATGTACGTAATAGCTGTGCATTCACTTGTGTAAAATCTGAAGATGATGCTAATGGAAGATGAAGAATCTGGGTTCGATATTAAAATGTGCAGGTGGCAATCAAATATTACATGGGGACCTGAAGGATTCTAATATTTCAGAAGAGAGTCTAGAAATGGTTTAAAACACAGTGTTCAACAGAATTTGGGTGTTGTTTAAAATTATCATTATCAATATTAGGCCATTCAGTTGAAAAACAACATAATTGTCAATGAGCATTCATTATTTGACCCTCATAAATGATTATAAGGCAGTACATAGCTTTCTGTCCAGTGTTACATTGTACACTCAAATCTATGTTCACCTCAAATCTCATTTTGCAAAAATTCTGATGCATTGCTTCTTTGAAGCAATTTTGGGGTAAAGTTAAATCTCATAAGTTGTTCTAAAAGATAGTATTGTACTGGGGGTAATGCACATTGGAAACAGAGAACAAAGCAACATCCCTGAGATGTACACTTTTACTGAGGAAATGCCCACGTTGTGGTTGGTGAAGATACTGTACCTGGCTCCTTTGTGACAGGGGTGCTGGTTTTAAAAGTCCTAGAGTGTAGTGAATGAAAGTATACACACCACGTCGACATTGCAATAAATGTCTTTGGTTTATAACAATCCCTTTTAGCTCTATCCAGCCATGAACATGTGTAATCATGTAAACCTGTGCCTCGCAAAGCTCCCATAAATCAAAATTCCCATATCCTATCAGAGAGGAGAACCGGACCATTGTGAATGCTCAGGGGTCAAGAACTGAAACTTGTTAATGCATTCATGAGCAATGCATAATGCATGACCAGCGACGTACAGTGTAGTAATCTTTCAATATAGCTGGTGTATTCTTGCAGAGAAACCCACGTCTTTGTGTGCCATACAAAGCCTATATAGCATGCCTAATAAGTTACAAAGGTTTGATGTCATGAGACCTCGAGGCTGTATGGTACCCATAGTAGTGAGAGCTTGCTAGAACTGCCAAAGTGTGAAGGGAAACTTACCATTTGCTTTGTACACTTGTACCTAGTAATCAATTCAAACACCATCTGCAACAAAATTGTTGGAAGTACAGTGAAATGAAATAATAATAATAATAATAATGTGTCAGGGACATTGGCTGACATAGGAAATAAGTGAAATGATGCAGAGAGCCCAATCATGTGGATTACTGTACTTCAGTAAGCCCCCCCCCCCCCCCCCAAGCAGGTGCAACAGCAACAACAGTGCCACAGATTTGCCTGATGAAAGGGCTTACTAGTACTGTGAAGTCATGTGTGCATGGGAGATCAACTCCTGCATCTAATTCTCACATGGTATCCCACTGGGTTCATGAACCCCCTTATACTGCTTGTGAAAATTCACAATCACATCCTATGCATTGTACTTACATACGGTAGCTACTGTAGCAGGGTTGCCTTGGTAAAGCTACACCATGTAAAGTGTGTGCAGTGGATGACAGCAGCACAAAGAATATGGTACGTAGTAATTGTTGTCACATGAGAGTGCAGTGGAAATGCACACATGATGTGGGTCTTATGACTTGTGGGAGAGGGGTTTTTTGTGGGGGGGGGGGAGGGAGGGGAGGGGTGCACAATGGCCACAAAGTGATTGCTTCTTTTGTGTGTAATGTGTGTGTGTTTGTGAGTGTGTTTGTGTCATGTTTATAATGCTGTTCCTACAAGGACACAGAACATACACTATGTACAGCTGTACATGTGGACGACAAAACCCATGGATATATATACAATGTAATTTGTTGTTGGTCAACGCAATGTGAACCATCTCACATAATAATGACCACGTCACATTCTCCCTTAGAGAAATGTCAAGACACCCTAACTATGACAAATTGCCCTTCATCGATTTGAATTGTATAAGCACAAATTATTTGGTGTTTTAGTTGTAGCCACAATAAAAAAGAAAAAAAAAACAACAATCTATGGGCATACATACTCTGACTGTACAACCAATAATCTCCTGATTACTAGACAGGCGTCATATCCACTAGACTATCAAGGTTCCGTCAGACAGCTAGTGCTGGTTCTAGTCCTTTTCAGCAGGTATTGCATATATAAAACTAGAGAAGCACTCTGAGAGTGCAGACCTCCACCAAGCATGCAGCCCATTTCCACCCGCACTGATCTTGTTCTTCCACAGAGATGTGCTGAAAGCCGCCCGATTTCCCAATTATATAGAAGCCTTTGTTACGTCATAAACCCTCAGCTGCACAGCGCGCCTCGCCCTAGCAGAAACTAGAGCACGTGCTTTAGTGCGCGCATGCAAACCTCAAATACGCGCAGCCTGAACTCCCAAGTTCATTGACCCTACCTGCCAAAATATTAAAAATCCTTCATAAATTCCCAAAAAATTCTCGGATCACTACCAAAAGTTAATCGTTTGTTACTTGTGTCATTCTCAACCTTTCCTGCAAGTTTCATCCCAATCCGTTGACTGCTTTTTGAGTTATTTTGCACACGGACGAACGAACGAACGAACTAACTTACAAACAAACCAACGGTAACGAAAACATAACCTCCCCCTTGGCGGAGGTAATGAAAATGTTTGTTGAAATGAATTAATTCTTTTAATTGTTTGAATGCCCAACTATTGCTCAAAGGATATTGTAGTGCTGTTGTAAAGGGATGTTTGCAAATTGTAATGAGTGGAATTAGATCATAATTTCCTTTAGAATCCTTCTGTTTTGTAAGTAAATATGTCTTCTTTTTTCTTCACTGCAGTTGTACATAAGGTATATGTAGGTGGTGAATCATAATTCCAAGAAATTAGTTCCCTCCATTTCATATCTGATGGTCATGCTTATTTGAGACATACAGTGTAATATTTTAACATGAATTGAGTGGAAATTTACAGCTGTAGGGCAAAATCTAGGGAGACAGGAATAGACAGGAATACACACTGCACACAATGTTTCTTGAATTACATTGTAATGTGCCTTTCAGAATGACACTGCATTTTTTTGTAACAATTGACCAATCTTCTGTCTTAGAAAAGAAATGCTTTCTGTAAAACTAATCTTGCCAAGTCATGTTGACTTTAACCTGGATAGATAGTCTTTGCCTTCAGAACCTTTTACCCCCTTGCTTAGAACTAAACAAATATTTGCTCCTTCTCAAAAGTAGCCTAGGGTGTAGAAACAGAATGTAAATGGAAAATTATAATGAATAATTTTCATAGGTCTCAGAACACTTACAAGGAGGATATTTAATCAAACACATTGTATGCAAACTATGACCACTATTCAAGTACATACTTGTTCTGAATTTGGAGTATCACAGCTGTAACAGTGTACAGTAAAAGCATTTATGGTCTGTCTCATGATCTCACGCATGGCACTCATTTTTCTCACACATCGGGTGAAGTCTGCAACTTGGGCCAAAAATAAGGAGCATAGCAATTGAAGGTATATTTCCCTTCTGTCTTTCAAAATAAGTAGAAAATAGTTACTTAGATATGCACCAGATCACATCATTAAGAGCTAATAATTAAAAAAAAAAAACTCCCTACCATGGGAGGGGGGACACCCCCTAATTTGCGCGTGCATGCGCGTGAGCGCCGAGACGCCGAGTCATGAAAATCTCACTCCTGCAAATTTTTTGAACTTGGCATCACTGAAAACCAGAAATTTTCACATGCCTGAAACTTTCACTAATTTTTCGAGGAGTCAAAATTTGTGAAAGTAAATTGCACACAAAAGTTCTTGTCTACACAACCTCATAGATGCTTAAAAAAAAAAGCAAAAAATCTATGCTGGAAAAAAAAAAGCTGTTGGCTCCAGTTCTTAAAGTTTTATGCTGCAATGTTTCTGGATTTACAGTAAGATGTGCACTATTTTTGTAGCTGCACCCATTCAACTACCACACCGGGGTATGTGTAGAGACCTCTTGTCTATGATCAAGACCACTGCAATTGCAATGTACACTTTACTTCTATCAAAGCAACTTTGTGAAGAATAGAGTAATTGGACAAAGCTGAAACCTATTCACACATAGCTGCTCTTATCATGTGCAAGACAGGTTTGACTGTATATACTAAAAACTGAATGCTGCCAGTCACATTTTGTGTGTTTGTGACTCTTTGCCCAATTATCTAGACATCAAGTCACCATGACGACGTCGGCCAGCAAAAATGGATTCCAGTTTGCCATTGACCGCGGGGGCACCTTCACGGATATCTACTGCCGATGTCCAGGCGGGAAGGAGGTGGTCATGAAGCTTCTGTCCGTTGACCCTTCAAATTACTCGGATGCTCCGATGGAAGGGATCCGACGCATCCTTGAACAGGTAATGCAAGAATCCTACAATTTCACTGGGTCATTTCATGGGCCTGAAATTCATCCCTTACTTTTTACAGACAGGAGATCTGTGATGTATGTTGGAATCATTTCACCGTAATTTATTTGGAATTAAGCCTATTTGAAAGAATATGGCACATTGAAGTACTGTACTAAAAAAGAAAAATTAAATAAATAAAAAAAAAATAAAGAAGATTATCCATACATTCGTTACAAGGAGATAAGTGTACTGTAACATAATTGTTATTGGTTTTTCTAAAAACACAAACAAAATTATCGCAGTGTTTTGTTTAATAAATGCCACGAGTCCACTGACATCCATGGAAATAAGCAACTAGGCCTCCTCGTCAAGTAACACAAACATGCTGCATATTGTGGGAAAGTGGGAAAGCACTCATTTTGTTACATGAGACAGTGATATTGCTTCTTGATTGTGGTTTCAACCACTCACAAATTTGTCTTTCAAGTCCAAATTTACGAAGTATGGTACTGTCAAATACTAGTATGGCATACTATGTATTTAAAAGACAATTCTATACCATGTGAAAATTAACTTGAATCACAAGAGTAATTCAGCTTCTATTTGTTTGGACAATCATATGAGAGGGGTGTTTCAGAATTTGTGAATTTCTCATTTTCAATTTTAAAAAAAAAAAGAATGTTCTCAGTTATACATCAATTATTAGATGAGACAATGATGTCATTTGTTTCTGACTCTCCTATAGTGAAAAATATTCAGATATCTTTCTGTATAAATAATTGGGATTTTAGTGAAGTTTCACTGTTGTTGTTGTTGTTTTTTACTTCACTTAATGTATGGAAAAGCCAACTTGAACACAGGTTTACTGTAGTTTTAGTTACCAAAACTCAGTGTCAAAATGGAGTATTCTTGACATCAGTTCTCTGTGGGGCCTTTTTATTACACTCTCAGGTCGACCCTTTATGTGTCAGTTTATGTACAAATGTAGCCACAATTTGCCTAGATATTTCATCTTTATTCTGGTAGCCCCCCCCCCCCCCCCCCCCAAGCTCACGTTGTTACTAAGACCCCGTTTACAGTGCGAGGCTCGGCCGCGGCTGAGCCCACCTTTATTACAGTGTAAACGCGCAAAAGGCCAAATGCGAGGCCAAAATTGGCCTCGCATTTGGCCACGCTCTGGAGGTGGTCTCGGCTGCAGCCGAGCAACGGCCGAGCCCGGCCTTTTCTCAGTGTAAACGCAAACTGGGCCAAATGCACGGCCAATTTTAGTCCGGCTTCCAAACCCTCTGCCTATACTATTTCGCTATTCAGGATATTAACCCCCTCAATGTCAAAAACTAGTATAGTTTAAGTTGGTTTTGTCTTGCAAAGGATTTTTTCCTTCGGCAAAGGCCTTTGCCCGAACGGTGACTTCGTCGCCACAAAATTGAGTTGGCAAAGGGTCTGAAAACCAGACAATACCAAATTGCGTTTGTTTACAAGCAGAGCGCCACTACAACAAAATATTGAAAGGTTTTAATCAAAAGTGCGGCCGAGCCCGGCAGTGTAAACGGACAAAATTGCGAGGCTCGGCCTCGCAATTGAGGCTGGGCTCGGCCGCAGCTCAGCCCAGCCCCACACTGTAAACGGGGTCTTACATGTCACACAAACTTGTGGTCAAAGGGAGTATTCTTTGCTTCAGTTCTGCTGTTTGTTTGTTTTTACACTGTCAGGTCAACCCTTTATGTTTTATTTGCCTTAGCCATGACTAGCTGGGATATTTCCTTCTTTTCAGTGGCTTTCCCCACCCTATAACCTTGACCACTACCCATTCAGGTCTAACAATGTACTTGTAGTAATCCCACGCAGAGGGTCATTATGAGACATACTGGTACACTGCTGGCAGTGAACTTAGTAGCAGGATTACATAACCTGTATTCATGAAGACTGAGAACACTTGAAGCAGATGGGTGAATAGCATAAGCCAGCACAAGCAATCCAGCAGTAGACTCGTAAATTTGTGAAGAGAGCATTAACAGTATATTAAAAGGGCACAATAAGCCAATGCACAGTTAGCAGTTGTCTGCAATATGGTCTCTGAACTTCAGACTTTTCAAAACATGGATTGATTTTTTTTAATAGAAGAATATTTTAAAGCAGCCAGATGGAAAGTAGCAATTTATGTGTAAATGCTGCATGAATGACTTCTTATTAATCTGGCTGAAAACAATACACACTCATCTACATATCATGAAATGCACCAACTTCATGAATATTTATTCACTACTTTCGAGGGGCTAAGTGACAAATGGGCTCACCTACAAAGTGTAGGTTGGAAGAACCATGAAGTGATAGACTATGATGATACAAGTGTGTGATACCAGTATTGTTGTGATCACTACTGTTATTACTTATAATATGTATGTGTAGCAGCCAGCAGCAGCAGTTATAGTAGCATTAGTGGATATTATTATTATTAGTAATAGTAGCAGTAGTAGTAGTCTTTAGTAGTAGTAGTAGTAATAGTAATATTAGTGGATATTATTATTGTTAGTACTAGTAGTAGTAGTAGTAGTCTTTAGTATTAGTAGTAATAATATTAGTGGTACTGGTGTAGTAGTAGTAGTAATAGTAGTACTAGTAGTTTAATAGTAGGTAGTCACTCTGATATTGTTATTTTTCTTCTTTGTCTTGTAGTCATCAGTGAAATTAAAAAAAAAATAAAAAACCTATTTCTTGTCTTTCTTCAGGAAACTGGCACACCAATGCCACAGAGCCAGCCGGTAGACACGTCTCAGATTGAGTGGATCCGCATGGGGACCACGGTAGCCACCAATGCCCTGCTGGAGCGGAAGGGCCAGAGAATGGCCCTGGTCATCACAAAGGGCTTCAGAGATCTCCTCTACATCGGCAACCAGGCACGCCCCAAGATATTTGACCTGGTGAGTGTGGCTTGCCCCACATCATACCAGTATATGTAGCGCCATGCATCACTGTCTTGTTGCTCACATTATACTGTGGTACCTGGGACTGGGTGCCAAAGTCTTGCCAACATATTTACACATTGCCCTGACCCACAAAACTGTTATTTTCCTGATTGGTGTCACTTGCAACCTCTGCACATTTACAAGTGCTTGTTTTGGTTCGAAGCCTAAAGTCTTCTACAATGTAGGTCGGCAAGATAAACTTTGTTCACACATTGTATCATATGCCCTGCCAGGGATCTAAAAATGTTAAGGAAATTACTTAACCAGACACTGAACTAAAACTCTAATACACACTGTGGAGGAACAGAAAGTGCTACGTAAGCATTTTTCTTATGCAGCTACACTTTCATGAAAAACAATGTGTCCAAAGGTTAACATTGCCCTGTAAAACCATATGTGGCCATGTGTAAATACCAGGTACGTACATGAGACTCCAACAAACACATATTGACTGTTGGGTCAGGTCAACCATTATACGCTCCATGGGCCTGTTTTATAAAACTTGTGATAGAAATCAATCAGCCAGAAATCTCTTGAAAGCTGCAATAAATCTCAACCTGTGATTGATTGATTGCAGTTCTCCATCTTAATTTCAATCGTAACTTTTTTATAAGATGGATTTGCATTCAATCGTAAAGTTGTGATTGATTTGAATCAATCACAAATCTTTATAAGACGGGCCCCTGGTGTATGGGGCAGCGACGAAGGTGTTGCACATTTACAGTGTACTCTATGTAATGTGCAAAATTGGCACAGAGTGCAAATATAAGTGCATTCATCACCACATATGAGTAATAAATGAAATCCATGTATTGACATTGAATTAGCCATGTCCAGATTCCATCAAAATTCCATCTCTGGATTTTCTCATTCCCTAAATTCATGCTTTACAATGCTGTTACAATGGTTGTTTCTGTCCCAAACTCACATTTTGGAACTATTTTGAAGCACTAATGCTGGGTTTTTGTTTCATCTGCAAATGGTAAATTATGCCTTTAAGTTTGATACGTAGCTTGTGTCAGTCATGATTCTTATAATTGAATGTTGTGTTGGTAGTCAGGGTCTGTGCTGTGTCAAGCTAACCTCATAGGAGGGACGTGGAAGTTTCTTCCCTCCTCCCTGCCCACAGTAGTAGGCGTGCCCACACGGAGTGAGCCCAAAACTCTGGCCGGTGATACTACTATCTAGGCTGCCACTAGTAACAGGTGCAGCACTGAAGTACATGTATGTGTTGATGAGTACTGTGAGAGGAAGATGTGTCTATCTCACATTCGTAGTGGAAAGGAAGGAGTCCAAAGGTGATAATGAGTTTGGGAAGCTCCCTTCCTACTAAAGAAAAAACCCAGCATACTTATATTATTTTTTTTTCTTTTTTTGAAAAAACAGAAGCCTTCTTCAACATGGTATTCTGACAAGCATTCTTTAACTCATGGAGGACTAATCCAGAGTACAGTCAACTTCGGATACCTCGACGTCGGATAAGCCGAATATCACTTACCTCGGGGGCAAAATGAAAGTCCCGATTGTTCCTATGGAGTTTCCGTGTATTAAAATTCGCGTAGCTCGAAGAAATAACTCGAAGTTCGGTTACCTCGAAGTGAAATCTACTGTCCCGATCTTAATTAACTTATTGTTTTTCCCAGCATGTAGCTCGAATCGAATTGCAACATCACTCAGCATCTCCGATTAAGCGCGCGTGGACAGCGAAGAAGACGTCACAAATCTTTTCACACTCGACTGTAAATATTCCCGACCAGAACGATCGCGCGCCCAAAGAAATACCCAGTACACAGCTGACAAGAAAAATCCCCAACACCTACCTACATACGTACACGGTATGCACATAGCACCCTTGCCAATGGAGTGCTTGCGATAGCACTATGCTCTGCCCATCATCTTCTTTTCTTTAACCACTGTGTTTTAATTCTTGACCATGATAGTCATACCGCGCGCGTAGATTTCTAAACCGTCGTGGCGCACCTGCGTAGGACAGGTGTTGGATGTTGACAGTTATATCTTTGGCATTAATCACGGTCCACTTTCCAAACATCGATCTCCTGCGTAGTGCCCTCTTTTTGACTTTTTTTTTTTTTGCCTTTCACGAAGTATGTTTCTTTTATTCTTCCCCGAGAACGCAATCACTGATTTTTTTTTCCAGCAATACGATTATGAAAATATTGTGGAATATGATGTGGAAGTATAGGCCGAGCATAATAAAGAATAGAATAATAGACAGGGCTCCACACTAACTTTTATCGGGCCACCAGTATCACTGATTTCTATTTTTTGGTGGTCGAATTTACTCGAAATTAAAATTAGAAAATCCAATCATCTTATTTTGTGTTTTATGTTAAGTTTTTTAAGTTTTTATGTTTTTAAGTTGATGCCTAAAAATTTAGGAGGTCAAACTTACGTTTGAAATGAAAAAGTGGGAGCATTTGCCGACATCTGTTAGCATCCGACATTTGTTTTAGCATTGTAAAGAGTCGAAAGTTACCGTTATTCATCTCTTATTGTAAAAACAATCATCCAACATTTATTAGTCTGTTAGCACCTTACGGAGCCGAATATTACCGTTAATCATTACTAAATGTAAAAGCAAACAACCGACATTCATTTTAGCATCTTACGGAGCTGAATGCTATCCTTATCCATTTCCAAACGTGAAAGCAAACATCCGCTACTTGTTTCAGCATCTAACTGAGCGGATTAATACTGTTAATCATTTCCAAATGTAAAAGCAACAATCTGTCGTTTATTTTTGCATCGTACGAAGCAGAATATTACCGTTATTCATTTCAAACATACATTTATTTTATCATCGTACGGAGCCGAATTTTACTGCTGTCCACTTCCGAAAGTTAAATGAATCATTCTGACAATATTATTTTATCATCGTACGGAGCCGAATGTTACTGTTTTTCATTTTTGAACGTCGAAGCTGACATCAGACGTTTATTTTACCATCAAACGTAGCTGAATATTACCGTTATTCATTTCGAAATGTAATAGCAAATATCCAATACTTTTTTTTAGTATCATATGGGGAAGAATATTACTGCTATTCACTTTCAAACATGCCAAACGTAAAAGCAATATGTATTTTAGCATCTTCCGGAGCTGAATGTTATTGCCATTTACTTTCGATCGTAAAAGCAAACATCCAGCATTTATTTTATCATCGTAAGGAGTTGAATGTTATTGTTACTCATTTCCGAACGTCAAAGCAGACATCAAACATTAATTTTACCATTGAACGCAGCTGAATGTTACTGTTATTCATTTCGAAATTTAAAAGCAAACATCAGACAGCTATTTTAGCATCGTATGGAGCAGAATGTTACTGGATTTTCCGAACATAAAAGCGATCATCTGACATTTATTTCAGCATCTTCCGGAGCCAAATGTTATTGTTATTTCCTTTCTAAAGTATGAGGAAACATCCGACACTTATCTAACCATCGTACGGAGTTGAATATTGATTTTCATTTCCGAACGTCAAAGCAAATATTCGACATTTATTTCAGCGTCTTCCGGAGCCGAATGTTGTCCTTAATCATTTCCGAACTCAAAATCAAATACCTGACGTTAGTTTTAGCACCATACGGAGCTGAGTCGTATCGTTTTTCATTTCCAAAAGTATGAGCAAACATCCAACATTTATTTTAGTATCTTTCGGAGCCGATTGTTACCGCTGTTCATTTTCAAAAGTAAAGGCAAACATCCGACCTTTTTTGGTGGCGCGATAGGGCCACCAAAATCTTCATTTCTGACATTTTGATTTCAATTCCGATTTTCATTCAATTCATTCACATAAAAGTCGATTCAATTCCAATTGACAAGCATGCAAACAATCGGTAGGCACTATAACAGACACCATGTTGAACATCGATAAACGTCGGATAAGTCGAAGAAAATTCGACGTACGTACGCGTACCTCGAATTTCGCGTACCTCGAATTTCACGTACCTCGAACCATTTTCTTCAGTCCCGACGAATTCGAGGTATCCGAAGTTGACTGTATAGTCAGGCAGACCCTAGTCCTTGGGAACGTGTGTTGTACGTGTAGCATAATCTATTCATCCTCAGTGGGATAATAGTTAAATGTGAAACATTGCTGAAAAGTTTCATGAAGTCTGTTGCTTCAATGTGTAAGAGAATTGCGCTTTTTAATTTGCTTCCACTTGGTCAGGGTTGTGTGACACAGACATTAAGTTTTTCAACTCACAAGTTATCGTAAGTCCACTTTAGGTAATGCAGACATATACAAGAAAATATCACAGGAATTGAGTACACCATAAAATAGGTGTCACTCTACACTTTGTATGTCTCCTTCCGGTGATATACATCCATAAGGGAGTTCACGGTTGTGATTTGCGCATGTGCAAAATAAAGGTCAAATGAGAATGTTTGTGTATTTGCCATTGACTTTCAAATGAAAAGAATCCTCAGGCAAATGAAGATTTGGAATGTTAAGTTGTGTGTTTCACCTTGTTAGAACGCACAGGTGAAAGTGATTCATCAATAATGTTTAACAAAAGCTGCACACGCATTTCATTGACATTGATTACAAAGGTGGCATGCTTCAACAAAAAATGCTCTGTCACAGGTCCTTTCCATGTTATTTGAATGTCTGTGGTGTAGGGGTCAAATGAGACATGCGCTAACCATGAACTCCCTTATTGACATAACAGTAGTTTGAGACTTTCATTCTATGTTTATTTCTACTGATCTGTGCAGGAGATTGTTGTGCCAGAGGGTCTCTACGAAGAAGTGATTGAAGTGGATGAGAGGGTGATAGTCCACCAGGATCGCTGCGGCTTGCCAGTCCCTCCAAATACCAAGGTCTTCACTGGTACTACCTCAGAGAAGGTAAACATAGATTGCAGGGATACTGTAAGGGATAAGTGAGGTCCTCCGTGTCAGTTTCCATGCTTTGTTAAGAAATTACAAACATACACGCTCATTTTGAAACAATACATGCATGAACTAATTTACTTAAGTACAAGCACTATTTGTATAGTTCAACCCCCACCTTATGAAAGACAATGCTTTTGAAACAGAATGTAAATTCCTGACTTATTCATGAAAGCATATGCTGAAAAACAAAAACAAAGAAGAAAAAAAACGAGACATGAAAACTCGTCACATTGAGGACGAGTTAGGTGATACGCTTGTGGTCATCAGATGGCAGTCATCTGTGATCGACAAAGAAAAGAATGTGATATAGGCACCTTCAAGTTATATTGAGCGTGCATGCGAAACCGTTTCGTAACCACTCGGCCACGGGTCATCCACGGAAATGGTAAGACAAAAAAAAAAAACAACAACAATGTATAGATATAACAGGGGGAAAGTCAATGCCCACTCAACTAACGTGGCCGTGTGAACATCTATTGCATTGCTAGACGGAAAAGCGGCCTTGTAACGACTGAGGTCGCTATGCCATTTCTGGCAACTTGGGAAAAATACGTCCCGCAGACATAAAACCTATAATCGGCTGGTTTTGATACCTTGCCTTTAATCACAATTTTCAGTGTAATGACGTCATCAAATTACAAAACAATGACATGGTCTTGAAAGACAATTGTTCAAAGTACAACACCTCAGTCGTCGTCATTACATACTATGATCGGTTTGACAAAGTCAACCTGCAAAATTTGCTGCAGTCGAAGCAATGTGGTCTCCAACACACAAAAAAGAGGGATATGGCGTGTGTGTGTGTCTCTGTGTGTGTATAGGTGCGTTTATATACGAACGTGATTTCTACATGAACGAATATGTAATACAAAACTGAAGAAAAAAAACAGTAAAGTAGCTAAGTATTTTGTTTCGTGATCTTGTGGGATTCGAACCCGCAACCTCACGTCTCTGAGACGTCGCCTTTAACCACTCGGCCACACGGTCGTCTCGACGGGAAAATATGGGGAACGTTATGGACTTGAAAGACATTTGTTCAATGTATAACACATTCATCGTACGTTGTCAGTTTGCTATTGACATGACGATCTATCACATGTTGTTGTTGTTGTTATTAGATTTTCTGGCGTACAATTCGTGTACCGAATATTGACGCCATCTACGTGCGGGTCTCTGTATTTTTTGGCTTTCGTTGTTGTTACCGTACTTTTCATGAGGGGTCCCAGGTCCGGTGTCAGTGAAACCTTCCTCTCACTTCCTCTATCACATGAATATGAGGCAGGCATTAGTACCTGTATGAAATTATTATAGGCATGGTTATCAAATTGCCTTAAAATTTCCTTATAATTGCCTTATTTTTACACACAGTTATGCTATCCCTTTAAACTCGTCACAGTTTAATTAGAATCATTAACATCATACATTAGTACCATATTCAGTTCCATAGCTGATTACGTTTGCTAATCAATTAAGATTAATTGTCTAGAATGTGTCATATGGCCAACCTGTATACACACGTATATACACACACACAATGTTAAATGTATGTATCAAACATCTGTAACACAACTTTGAACTAACTGTAGGAATTATCGCTGCACTTATCATCCATACTTTTTATCACTATCTGAAACTCCACAAAAACCACTAATTGACAAATAATCATCAATACAGAAGACTGAATACCTTTTTTACAATGTATAGCTTGTTACATGTATAAATCAGCACAAAGTAACCACGACTACATTGTGTTACTAAATTGATATGAACAAATTTCATTTTGTTACAATATCCTATATCAGTTTGAAAAGCCCAGCCTCCAAAACTATGATTTTGCAGCAATCGAAGTAATGCAGTCTCCAACGCAAAACAAAGGTATACTGTGTGAGTGTGTGCGTACAGGTGTGTTTACATGGAAACGTGATTTCTACATGGACGAAGGTGTAGTACTCCATTGAAGAAAAAAAAAAGTAAAAAAAAAATATTATTTTCTTTCGTGCTCTTGTGAGGATCGAACCCGTACGTGTGCAACCTCACGTTTCTAAGACGACGCCTCTACCCACTCGGCCATACGTCTCGACGAGAAAATTAGAGGAACGTAAACTTATGTACGTTAAAGATGAATCAGGAATCGTTTGGTCCGCATTCCATTCTCATTTTCAGTTTTAAATTGCAAAATTGTCAACCTCATGAGGAGATTTCAAAGAATAAAATGCATGATTACTGCAGCTTATTGTCACAGCTACAACATACTAAAGTTTCAGAGGAAATGAAGCAAAATCAGCTGAGATAAAGGTGCTTAAACGTTGTCAAGTCAATGCATGGTTTCTAAAAAAATCACCTCCCATAGACATAACACGTAAACTTGTCCGATTTTGCGTCTTTACCTTTAAACACAATTTAAAGCATGATGACGTCATCAAATTTCAAAACTATGACATGGACATGAAAGGCAAATGTTCAAAGTACAACATATCTGAATTTGGGATAATATTGAGCTTAAACAAAAGAGATACGAGCAAATGAATGTCAGAAACAGTACCTTAAAAAAATTAATTCCACTTTTTTGATTTCAGATAATGATATGATGACGTCATAATGTATTCATGGAGATATTGATACTTGAAACGTTATTTCCAATTCATATGTTTTTGTAATATGCAATAAAAACATAGGGTAACCAGACGTTTTAAAGAGCTATGGCGAAATAAACAAAGACATGTTTTTCGCTATATTTGCACATAGACGCGCACACGAAATTTCAACTTTGACGCCAACGCATTCCTTTGTTATAGGTCAAAATTGATCGGAAATCAAGGAATATTGTTGCTTAATGTATCAGGAATCCAAATCTGTCAAAAAATGTGCATTTTGATTTTGCTTACGCGCACTACGCGCGAAAATGTGCGGACGGACGCGAACGCGCGAAACGCTTAAAATTGTCTGAAACTTCGAGATTTCCCATTGGTAAGTTGTTTTGAGCCTTTTAAAAGTTTGACGCGCGCGTACGCGCGCGTAATAATGTCCTAGGTAATTAGCATTAAAATGTAAGATAGAGCGTGACCTGAACTTAATGTCCACCGAAAATGATACAGAAATGACCTTTAGTTATGAAGTTATGATCGATCATGTAACATGGTCCGAAAATCACAAAATGGCGCCTAGATGACGTCATAGATATGTTACTGTCATGAAAACCTTATTGTGGCTAGATTTTGTCATGAGACATGTTCCCTGAAAATGTCATGTTATTTCGTAATGTCATTCTTGAGATATTGATGACACAAAATTGTCCAGAAAGAAAGAAGAATAAAAAGAAATAAAGAGAGATTTTGACAATCACAATAGGTGATACGCTGATAGCGTATCACCTAAAAAGAAATTAAAGTCATATTGTCTTACATTCCCTGTAGTCTCCTTACTAGGATTATCAATTTCAAGCGATCTATTGCGATCTCTTTTTTTTTTTTTTTTTTTAGAATGCAAATTTTTTCATAGGCCACATGACGGGGAATACATGTAGGCATTTGGGGCATCCTCAACCATGCCAAAAGAATCATTGGACTGTCTATGTTGTGTTGAAATGCTCTGAAGTAGAACTTACACCTACACCACATGTCAGTTGACATTGGTTTCTTTGACTTTGTGTACGTATTTTTAGAGGGTCCCATACCCTACAAGCTTTGCTTTTTAA
Source organism: Diadema setosum (assembly GCF_964275005.1). Lineage (NCBI taxonomy): Eukaryota > Metazoa > Echinodermata > Echinoidea > Diadematoida > Diadematidae > Diadema > Diadema setosum. The sequence goes on along the minus strand of NC_092693.1, from coordinate 37,802,325 downwards.
GTGGGACCCTCCATTTCCATTCTAATCTTTGTATTAGGTATATACCTTAGAAACGAAATTCTGTTGTTACTCGTGACCACTTGTACGTTTTCTTTGAAATTGTTATAAATTTGTTCTGTAAATATATTGTATATATTTTTTTTTTCTGTTTATTCAATGGAAATGGAAATAAAATTGAATTGAAAAAAAAATTGAATTATATCCCTCAGATTATGAGATGCAAAAGCCCTCATTCACAAACCAATGCAGATTGTTTGATAAGTCAAATTCTTTTGCAAGAGCTCAATGCCAATCAACTCTGATTGTTGCAGAGAACCAACTGAGCAAAGCTTCTTTTAAACAGTTTCAATGCAAAAATTAGAAATGTCCTAATTTTGTATTCTTTCAGGAAAAATGCATAATACCTTTTAGACTGTTCTGTTTCTGTTGGTGCTGATTTTTATATGAAAATGACACTTTAAAACATTGAAATGTTTTCAATTCCTTGATTAGAAAGTGACAAATTGTCAAAATTTTATCTTAAATTTTTGTAAATATAATAACCATTGACAATTACCGTAGTGTTAATCAGACAGGTAATGATTTAAAATGATGGTAAGGTATTTTCTGAAGTTAACTCTGCCCTGTTGGTAAGTGAACAACATATGACTTCCTTTAAGCTTCTACAAACACATCTGCAAAGATGTTTCCGTAGTGGACTGACATTTGGAGCTGTTGCCTGTGCGTACAGTACAGACATATTGATTATTGCACAGCACATGCTGCGTTCACACACCTGTTACGTCTGTTGTATGATCATTATTTTATCACAGCTGCTAGAATGGAGCAGTGTGGACACAGCTGAGCTGAGGAAGGATCTACAAAGGGTACTGGACAAAGGAATCAAGAGCTTAGCTGTCGTGCTGATGCATTCATACATGTAAGTAGACAAACTGCATCATTTTCACACTGATAAAAGTATGAAGAAGGAAACGGAGATGTGGAGAAAAAATTCATTTAAAACACTAACCCGTTGAGGCCAGGTCCCAAGTATACTCGGGCAAGTGTCTATAGGAAATGTGTGTTGTCGTAAAATCAGCCCGTCCTCAACAGGTTAAAGATGCTGTTTGATCTTGAATGCACTATAATAGAGTGTGTTCTTGATGAATGCAAAGTTAGCCTCATGTGTTGTTTTGTTTCATCAAGGGCATATACTCCTTAATGCATAGACAAACATGCAATTATGCCTTTCAATGCATCAGTAGTCTTGAATAGGTGTGATAGAACAGGCACCACCTTGAAAAGTGCATTATATGTACATCATAGAAAAAGCACCATTTTAGAGTGAATAACTGAAGTGTACTGATAACATGAAATTACCTTGAATACACTTATTCAATGTTGTATATGTATGGGTATGCATTATAATGAGAATAATGAGGTCATGCGATGCCAATCAATCACAGATCATATTATAAAATGCACAACAACAAGAACAACAACAATAATAATAACAACAACAACAACAACAAAAGTACTGATTATAAGCTTGCAGAAAGATCTCACAGAAGTAGCCAAAAGGAGTGTAGATCTCACACTTGGGGTCAAATGGATAGTGTTTGATAAGTTTGTTTATATGATATTGATTTTAAAGCAAAAAGATTAATATGAGTCATTTTATATGCCCACATTCATTTTTGCATTTTGGATGTGTGTTTATAAGTTGTATGTGAGTTTGTGAGCAAGTGTTTTGCACTCAGTGCTACATGACATGTACATATAAAGATATACAGCCGGCTAATTAACATAAAGTTAGATTAAAATATGTCATCAGTAGTGCTAGGGATAGGAAGAACAAATGAGGTGCAGTATGTATGGGATGTTTGGTGAGTTTCAGATTTTGGTCATGGCTTGACTGTCATCAAAATAAAAAAGAAATCTTACGGCCAGGTTCAAATCTGGCCGTTTGTAAGACAAATGAAAGACAAATCAACAACTTGTACTGCTTTGAATCATGTTTACTTTTTTTCTTTTTTGATGATGGAAATAAACAAACTATTGAATTGAAAATTGAATTGAAAAACCCTCCTTCACAAGAACCATTATCAGATGAAAGGAAGATATCTATATCATCCCAATCCAATTGTAGAGAATGGTGTATAAACTCCCCAATGTCACATGGACCATTATAAGATGAAAGGAAGATATCTTCATCCCAATTCAGTTTTCAGAGGATGGTGGATAAACTCCCAAATGTCACTATCTCCCGCAGGTTTGAAGATCACGAGCGAGAGGTCGGCGACCTTGCTCTAGCAATGGGCTTCCAACATGTGTCACTGTCCGGCAGCATTATGCCAATGGTGAAGATAGTACCCAGGGGATACACTGGTCAGTTCAGATGTCCTTCATGGATGTATTTATACAATATTTCTCTCAAATTTTAGCCTAATAAGATGTGTAAACTGATTTAATATTTTGTTATATTGTTTATAAGCTTTGTTGTCATGGTAATAATGATCTAGAGGATAATAAAATGATGAATGACATTGAGGATGAAGATTATCACCACCACTATCATTTTATGTGGTGTCAGTGTTGCAGCTAGCATCACAGTAGCACCCTTTTGATGTCATTCTTGTGCAGCGTATGCTAAGCTGCGTGTATTTATCATAATGTTATTTTTTACAATACTGTAGTTTGATGTTACAAAGAAAGTGTATAGTATCACAGTGCATTCTGCCAAGACTAGGACACAGAAAGGATCTAGCTGTTGTCTTTACCCACTGAAACCTATGTACATGCACTGTCAATCACATTTAAGGTTTTTTTTTATTGTTAGAGTTTTTAAAATAAATATTAATTAACAGCATTACCTTTGATAAAAGACTGAAGAGAGGAAATTCCAAACTTTTTTTTCACAGCCTTGCAACAATCATGGTTTCTCACACACTTTATTAGCACATTTGTGTGAAGAAGAAAAAATGAACCAATTTGACAAATCTGCCTGTTTGAGATATTGCAAAATATTCTCAAAAGTAGAAAGTAAGGTCAATGAAATATAAGATTATGTGTTGTGCTTCAATCCATACACTTGCCAATTCCCACCCCATTCTATTTATTGATTGGATATGATAAAAAATGATACTGAAATAAAAATAAGTAACGAAAGTGAAATTGACATTTACATTTGATTCAAAATGAAAATAAAATTGGAAACAAATTCAGTATGAAAAGTGAAATTGAAATTGAAATCAGTTTGAAAAATTAAAGTGAAATTAAAGTGAAATCCATATAAAAAAGGAAAGAGAGATTGAAAGTGAAATGAAACCAGAAACAGGATTGAAATTTAAAAGGATAGTATAGTATTGGTGGAGATGAGGATTGGGCTTTTAACTTTTTGCAAGATACCAAGAAACCACTTATGAAATACTACAGAGCCTACCATTCTAAGAGCAATTCAAAGTTTATTTGATGAAAATCAGTATTGGAATAGCTTAGACATCTGAAAATAAAGTAAAACAAAGTGATCGTAATAAAAGTGGGGCCCACCTTTCATTAGGATAGCTCTGTTTTGGATATCTCAGCCATTTCAAAACCATTTTTCATCAAATAAACGGTGAATTTCTCTGGGAATTACATGTGCTTTCATATTTCATTCTAGGTTTCTCGTTATCTCAACAAAAATGTTAGAAACGTAAATTAGGTCTTAACCAAAACTATACGATCCCTTTAAAATATATTTGAAATTGAAATGGACCAGGTTGAGTACTCCTTCTCTCTCTGTCCTGTTGTAGCCTGTGCTGATGCCTACCTCACTCCCTGCATCAAGTCCTACGTCAGCAGCTTCTCCTCAGGTTTCAAAGACAATCTCAAAGACAAGCAGGTTCTCTTCATGCAGTCTGACGGAGGTCTTACCCCGATGGACAAGTATGTAACCCATCCCTCTTTTCTTCTATTACCCTCAGTCATGTAAGAGGGGCAGCTATACGTCAACATCATATCTAGCTAGCAACCTTTCCGCCCCTTCCCACCCCCACAAACACATTTTGATCTGATACATTTTCAATCTTTGCCATGCATACCTGAGTTTTGGCCACAGGGGTGACTGCTTTAGAGTTTACATTTTCAGTTTTTACTTTTGCCTCTGCTAGTTGGTGCTTAGTATGCACACATGCATATTAGTATATGAATTTGCTTGTGTTGTTTTTGTTGTGTTTATATCATATGCATTTCTTTCATTTGAAATGTTCCCCTAAAAGATAAGTTAACTGAATATTTCAGTCATCAAACCCATGGTAGTTACATTTTCTCAAGAACATCTCCCCCAGCCTTATCTATGCAATGTAGTTTTCAAGATAAGGAGGATATTAATTCCGTAGACTTTGTCAGAAGAAATAAGCATAATCCTAACTGTACAATAACCTGATCTCTAACCCTAATCCAAACCTTTCCTTGTTGGCATTTAGAAATAAATTACCATGTGTATTTTTGTTGGATTTTCCATGTCAGGTTCAACGGGTCGAGAGCTATTCTCTCCGGGCCGGCCGGCGGAGTAGTAGGCCACGCACTGACCACATACAACCGAGTGTCCAGTCTGCCTGTAATAGGATTTGACATGGGAGGTGAGCACGCCACAGTGACCAAAGTATTTGTGCAGTGATGGTGATCAATGAAGAGTAGCAATGCTCTTGAAGCTCTCCAGTGTCTTCTTCGACATTATACTTGATCATGCTGGATAGGTACTCTCCACTGACTGATGAACCACGAGGGCTCTGTTTCGTCCGCTCATTTTCCCATGTAGTGTGTTTGGAGTGGAGCACTTTGCTCAAGTTTTCACCCAGGCTTTGTTGAGTCGTTTGCATGCATGACTTGTGACTCTCTCACGCATGTGACCTTCATTTTATGCCATATCGGTGGGACAGAGTCCTTTATCATGTGACAGGCCACATGACAGATCACATGATATTGGCTCAGTGGGTCATTCAGAGTTGTGGACCACATGCTTCCTATGTAGTGGGTGGACATACCACAGACTGAGCAAGCTCACCTTTGAAACCAGCAATAGTGATAAATCATAATTGCATGAGATAGTGATAATGGGGGGGGGGGGGAGGAAGAAGCAAGTTGGAAACATGTAGCAAAGACTGGAAATGATGTCAATGTCGAAGATAAAATGATGATAACTTTGCTTAAGATGATGGTAGAAAAACAACTATGATGGCAAAGAACAGTGCCAATAAACCCATGATGATTACAGTGTATGTCACTTAAAAATTGATATTGATGATAGGATATGACAGATGTTTTAGATCACAATAGTTGTGTACATCTGCTCCCTTAGTGTCAATTTTTCATCTCTCTAAATGCGTTAAAATATATTCTGATCAATCTGTCTTTCATTCTTGAGCACAGCTGTATCAGCTTCTGTTTATTTGCCATGTCTTGACCCACCTGACCACAATTTAAATTCACTCTTGGCTGAAATTTCCCCACGGCAGGAACGTCCACCGATGTGAGTCGGTATGCGGGAGAGTACGAGCACGTTTTTGAGACCACCACAGCCGGAGTGACAATCCAAGCTCCACAGGTGAGGAGAATGTGCTTTCCATACTACTGAAATTACAACCAAAGATCAATGGCAGTGTCCTTCAGGAGGACATGTATCTAATAATAGTGTAATATTTACTTCCAATCTTCCAAACTTCAAGCTAAATCCTTCCAGTTTTATGAGATTGGACATGTCGTGTTGGTAAATATCATCCCAAAGATTTGAAGAAGTTGTAGGTAGCAAGAGAAGAGGATGAATATAACCTTAAGTATCCAGAAAATATGTTTAACGCAGTATGTAAAGCTATTTTGTGCTCATAATTTGTGCTGTCTAAATATGATACTGCTTGAGGAAATGGGTCACTTTTGAACCCATAATAAGTATACACTTACAAACAGAATATCATGACGCATCTCTGTGCTGTGATCTTAATTTCAGCTGGATATCAACACAGTAGCAGCGGGAGGAGGGTCGAGACTGTTCTTCCGCTCAGGGATGTTTGTCGTTGGACCGGAGTCAGCTGGGGCACACCCTGGACCAACATGTTATAGGAAAGGTGAGCCCCTCAGGATAATGGTTTTGCTGGTGATGGGGATAGACATGATAACAGTGGTGAGGATGGCGAAATGAAATTGAAGATAATGATGATGATGATGATGATGATGATGATGGTGATGATGGTGATGATGGTGATGATGATGATGATGATGATGATGGTGAAGGAGATGGTGATGATGACGATGATGATGGTGATTGATGATGTTGGTGGAGATATGATGATGATGATAATGGTGATGGTGATGGAGATGATGATGATGATGATGATGATGATGATGGTTGATGATGGTTATGGTTGTGGAGATGTTGATGGTGATGGTGATGATGGGGATGATGGTTGTGGTAGTGGTGATGGTGATGTTAAAATGATGGTTGTGATGGTAATGATGGTGGTGATGAAGATGGTGAGGGTGATGTGATGATGTTGATGATAGTGACGATAATGGTGATGATGGTGATGATGAAGATGGTGATTGATGATATTGGTAGAGTTGTAATGATGATGATTATGATAATAGTGGTCATAAAGATGATGATAATGGTAATGATGAATATTCTTGTCACCTCAACTACCCTTTACTTTGTAAAGGTATTGAATTTTTAAAACAAATTAATGTTAAAATAGGGATGTCTTCTTTTGGAGGAGGCATAACAACCACACTCAAAGCAATCCATTGTGATTGACAAAATAACTTTCACAGTATGTTAATCCCTGCCCTGCTGTGCAGGTTGTGGTGCTAAGCCTAAATGTGTGACAATCTCATGAGGGAATCAAGGTTGTGTGTGCAGTGGTGCAAGAGAAATACCATCAGCTGATCAAATCTGGACAATCCCATCCGGCGTGCCTAAGAAGCTCACCAGAGTGTGACCATGTGTGTAGCCACTATCTCTGACTCGTGCTGCCTAATTTTCCCAACAGACCATGCCATCACAGAACCTGAAGGGCATTTAGAGAATATGTGAAATGTGGAGTCCTGTACTGAACAGAGAAATGTATGGACGCATATGTCACATTCATATTGGCATTAGCGTCAATATTTTCGCATGTTCTTAATTTCGCGAATAGCAGCTGACTCGTGAAATTCGCGAAAATAAGAACCGCGTGAAATATTTGGCGTATACAGTATGCAAATTAAGTCCAAGATCTTATTTTAGCCTGTTAAATGCTAATTAAAAGTATTGAGAGTCTTAGTAGTGGTTTGTTTATCTGTGTAAACATATTAAACAATTGTACGTCATACAAACTCTCAAAAGTCATTTAAATTCTTGTATTTGATTTTAATGGAAATTGTTTTGTATTCTTTGTTACAACTTTTGTCACTGACCACTTTTCTACCATAACTTGCATGAAAATAATCAGTGAGAGTGATTAATAGGAAAATAGTCTGGTTTTTATGAGTTTCATGACAGACCACTGTTTTCCATAGGAAATGTACTCAAAATCACCAAATTATACCTGTTTTCGGGTGACATGTAGCTACAAAAAAATGGGCATGGCTTCGAAGCAGTATGCAGATGCAAACAGAGCAAATTTGGTCTCGAAAATTGAGCTAGACTTGAAAAAACGAAGTCAAGAAGCCTCATGAGGAGGACTTATGTTACAGAATTATTGTGTGAAACCTTTTTTTTTTTTTTTGGGGGGGGGGCAGATTCTACATCTGGCCCTTTTCAGGTTAATGTATAGAAATAATGGAAAGATAGATGAAAGATGAAATGCAGGTACATGAATAATAGAGCAAATTTGTTCATCCTATTGTGACACGTGATCCCTCATGTCCAACCCAGGTGGTCCCCTCTGTGTCACTGATGCCAACCTGGTGCTGGGCCGCCTCCTGCCGGACTACTTCCCCAAGATCTTCGGCAAGACAGAAGACCAGCCACTGGACATGGAGGCTTCCCTGCAGGCATTTGAAGCACTTACAGCACAGGTCTGTTTTTCTGGAATGTTCTTGCCATGTATCGTGCTCGGTTTTCTGCTGATTTGGAAATAAGATGCATGTGTAGGTAAAGTGTATTCTGAGTTAGATGTTTTAGTAAGTCTGTTCTGTGAAATTGTCAGTGAAGAGCTATGAGATGATTGGACAGAAAGGATAGTATATTGATGGCAAAACCAATCTGCTTGTGTGCAAATCCGATGACTGTCTGTCCCCTTTTTCTAGGCCACTTGTGTGTTCAGTCTTGAAGGAAGACAGAAGCACTGTACTCAATCATGCTGCTAAAAAAATCCATGTGTTGCTGAAAGTATGTAGCTCAAAACTGATCACATTCACTCAAATAATCATTCAATGAGTCATGCTTTTTACATTTCAAAAATCTGGAGACAAAGTGAAGTGATCTGCAATCAAGGTGAAAGAAATTTATAGATTTCACACCTTACTTTGGAATACTGAGACTGAACTTTGTCCATCAATGCATCAAATTTCAAGGTTATGTACATATACGCCACCAGCAGTCCTGTGCATTATATTTGGTGTTTGTTCTTCAGAGCTACCACAGTAGCTCTATCAACAACAAAACCAACAATGTACATAGTGTGTGCAAACATTAATTGCGTGTCTCTTTTCATTCATATTTATGCATACAATGCACAAACTGAAAGTCTGAAGCAAGACAGGAAAAGGGAATGAACACTCTTTCACTGCATTTCCCTTCTGTCCTTAGTGCGAAAGTGTTAAGAGACGAGACTGAAGATTGTACGAGCATAGTCGCTAAAGTCTCCTTCCTGGAGCACTTCCATCCTAAAGTGAAAACTCTCAAATGAATAAATTGTTGTGTTGTCTGTTCTGTTGTGTTGTCATGTGGGTAACTGGAAGTTTTTGTTTCAATCTCATATAAATACGTATACCCTGGTTTTGCCTTGCTTTAAAGGACAAACTTTCTGTTCTCTTTTCCCTTGTTTGCTGCATATTATGCTTTGTCCTTGGATACCCAGGGAAAGAAGCAGTCATATGTTTTTATTGACTATATTAACAGGAATTATATTTGTCCTGGAGCTGCTGTCATTGAAGCAAAACACACACAAAACACCAACTCATTGATGTATGCACTTTGTACACACAGACAGTCAAAAGTTGAAAACTCAAGAGTCAAATCATATTTTGTTTTTCTAAAATGCAGTGAGTACAAGGTACGTGTCATTCAAATCGAATCCTCTCACTATAAGCAGTATTTGATTTCTAGTTGAATCTCCCAAGCTCAAAGTGTCTTATAGTGCATTTCTTATTCATTATATACCGTGACTTCCCTATGTCTGTTATGTCACAGCAAGCAGCCCATATATCCTACATGTACTGTGCAGCAGTGTATGGACCAAAATTGTTTGAATTGTGCTGTTATTGACATAGTGTGCAAAATTATCAATTTTTTATGGTATAGAAAAAGATCACAAGGTATGAACAATTTACATTTCAGAGATCATACACCATTTTGCTTCACTGATTGCATGTATTTTACATCTTCACAATTAGGCCTACAAGGTAATGACTGTATCCAGTTACTGGTATGTGGAGATTGGTATCACATGTGTAGATCGTGAGAAAGATAGAAAGAAAGTGTTATTGTTTTTCTTCTTGGTTATGCAGGTAAATGAGTTCTTGGCCAGCCAATCAGGTGACAGCAAGACTGGCCCCATGACCCCACAGGAAGTGGCCATTGGGTTCATCAGAGTTGCCAATGAGACAATGTGTCGACCAATCAGGGCTCTCACTCAGGTAAAGATATAATATATTAGTTCGTTCATAGCTCTGAGGAAAGTAGTGAATCTAATACTGTAATGATTGCTGTGTAATTACGTATGTGCAGGTATATATAATGTGGTCACCACTTAATCGGGAGGGTTCAGGAAACAAGTTTTTCTCCTGTTTAAGTGGAAGTCCCTCTAAAGCGGTGGCTGGTATTAGCCTATGCAAACTACCAGACATGATGCCCAGTGTATGGGCATTATACTAAACCATGCACAGGACCCACTGATATCCATGCCAGCAAGTACATATATGCTACGACACACTGACACAAATTGGCAATCAGAAAGGACACAGCGATCTCGTAGTTCGGACAAATGCATGACCAGAACACACCTTGTGTTTATTTGATCCACAAAATAACCCTTTGCAGAGTTCCCAGTACATATCAAGTCACAATGCCTATAAACCTGCCAGTGCAAAGGAAGAGGCAGCATTAAGCATTTTGTTGCCGCTAAAGCACTTCCCGATTATCTAGTGAGCACGATGTATGTAAAAGAACATGTGTTTATTTGTTGTTTAATGAATGACGTCTTTTATATATAGCTATACTTTGCATAAAGGTCTTGCTCTTAAAGTAATAGCAAGATATTGAGATTGTTTAATTAAGGATGTTGCAACCTCTTCAATTTCTCAAGGCCAGAGGTCATGACACGTCCCGTCACATCCTAGCTTGCTTCGGGGGTGCAGGAGGGCAGCATGCATGCGCCATTGCAAGGTCTCTTGGAATGTCAAGTGTCTTTATACACAGGTGAGTTACCAAAAATATATACATATATATGTGAATATGCTTTAGACATATGATCAATATAACAGTTGTTATTACATCTTCCAAGTCTCCCCATAGACCCGTACACAAGTCTTCACTTCAATTTCTTTATCGTCATGAATTAAAAGGGGAGTAAGTGCAGTCTTCATGTTAAAGGGAACAAACAATCAAAGACTAACATTTGCTGAAGTGTTTTGATACTGTCACACATAATCATTCATCTCATGATCTGAAAGTCGTAGAGGACGTGAAAAGTTGTGGAGATCAGTCGTTGCCAACTGGCTCTGTCCTCAGCACTGTGCAACAGTGTTGGGCTGTAAAGTCATGTCCATCCTTTGATAGGCTGTCTTCCTCTGTGTCTGTCACCTCCCAGTGTTACTTACATGATTGTTTTAGACTGTGTTGTGATGAGAGTTGTCTGACAGCATGAGGGACTGTCTGACAACTCCAAATCTAATTTTTAGGACCCATTAGAGGATTCATTAATTAAGAGAACATAGCACCTCTCTCTTGTGAGCTAAGCTTGCCTATTATAAACTCAAGTGATACTTGAGGAGCTAATTGGCCTGATAATAGGTCCATAAGAACTGCTGATTAGTATCACTTTTGCCTATTAGCGATCCTCTCATGGTTGTTAATTATGGTTATATTTGGAATTGTCTGACAGTGTCCAAACATTTAGCATATGTTATCTTCTAGGTGTTGGATCCCTTAACATTATTCAAGAGTTGCAGTGATAATGTCGTTCTATGATTTCTTGTTGTGTGTCTTATCAACAACAACAAAAAGATTTGAAGTACTAACCTATGGGAAAGGTGTTAGTGGATAATAGCTCTTCATTTGACTTAGGTATTTAGTTGGACTGATATTGATGCTTCAGGAAAACATGAAGCTTCTCAATTCCGCAGTGTTCTTCTATAAGTTGTAAATTCGATGAACTGGCACTGTACAGTTTGTTTGGCTCAAATCTTTAATATTAAAGCCAGCTTTGGACATATCATGGAGTGGAATTCAGCTTTGCCGCAGAAATGATCATCTTTTCAGCACTAAAAAAAAAATAATTAAAAAAGATAGTCACCTGTAAATTTCACAGCATATCCTAAAAAAGATAAAGATTAAATGGAACTGGTTAAATGGATTAAATCTGCAGAGTATCAGAAAGAAATTACAAAGATTTGCCAATTGAGAAACAAGCACTTTGATATATTCTAACATGTGATGCCAATTTAGAGATCAGATATAAATTTAGCAATCTAGAGACTTATAAAAATCATTTTGCAGAAACAGACAGTTAGACATAATAAAAAAAGGACTGGAATAAAAGAGAATATATGACTCTACCATATGACATGCCACAAATGCACAGTACCAATCATAATAAAAAAAAAAAAAAATACAACACCAAATAAGAAAAATGTAATTAATGTGACCCAAGGACCAGATAAATTGAGAGTGATGTCATAAACACCTCTGTGTCTCCACCCCCTTTGCCACCAATAGGTATTCTGGAATCCTGTCTGCCTATGGCATGGCCCTGGCCGATGTGGTACATGACATCCAGGAGCCAAGCGCCCAGAGCTACGAGCAGGCCGCTTTCGAGCTCATTGATGCTAGGATTGACGAGCTCGCCCAGAAGTGTGTGGAGGAGTTGGAGGGGCAGGGCTTTGCGAGGTAGGAAACCTAATTTTTACCCATCCAGCCAGCAGTGTACGGTAACAGTGGGCACAAGTAATATTTCGTGCTTGGTCAGGAAAGATGAATTTCACGTGTTCTTAAGTCTGTGAAATCAAAATGTAAAGTAGTATGTGCTTTCATTTTCACGACTGTTCCTCATCATATGTATGTGTGAAAACTTCTGCATTTTCCACTCTTACAGTGTGCTGTCAGGAAAATACTTCTTTGGAACACAGCCTATTGTGCCTGCTCAGGGTAATGAATAGCTGAGTGCACTGTGATCTTATGTCATCCACTCAATTTTGAAAAGTTGTGCTTAGAAAGATGAAGAAGAAAGAAAAAAAGAAATGTTGAAAAATAGTCATAAAATCCTGTAAATCAGTAAATCAGTAACTTGTTGGTTTTGCAATTGCACAAGAAATTGTTCTTCATCAGACTCTTTTAAAAGCAGTCTAAAAACTCACTTGTTTAAAGCCTTACTATGATTACTCATTACATGTATTTGATATTTGTATGTCTTTGTCTCCTTCACTTTCTCTTCCTTCCGCGCCTAGAGCACTCTGCAGAGTGGATTTGGCGCTATATAAATCATATCAATTATTATTATTATTATAAATGAAGGATAAAGTCCAGAAGTCACACATTGGTAGTGTCATGCTAGAGATAAACGAAGGTTAAAAACTTTTGATCCGACACATTGAAGTACAGGATCATATATTAAGGTATGGCTTGTTTTTTGTTTTCTAATGACTTCTCAAGAGTTGTTGTGTTTTTTTTTTGCATGTTTTTATAGTCACATTTTGGGTTGTTTTTTTTTTTTTTTCATTTCAAAGGCCATTCGCGAAATTCATGTAGATAAAACCACCGGGAAAATTTTGGCTCATACAATGCATGTAATATTACACACCAAGATATATTTCACATACAGTGTTTGGTTGTCTATGGGTTTCCACCTACCAGGGATCACATAGAGACGGAGCCTTTCCTGCACATGCGCTATGACAGGACGGATTGCGCCCTCATGTGCTCGACGGCAGCATTCCCGGCCAAGGATGGCACCAGTCGCCACGGCGATTTCCTGGCAGCCTTCATGGCAAGGTACAAGAGGGAGTTCGGCTTCGTCATTCCCGAGCGGCGCATCGTGATCGACGACATCCGAGTGAGAGGTGTCGGGAAGACATTCATTGACATGGACACAAAGAGGAGTCCAAGTGGGGCTTCCCCTAGAGTTGAAAAGGTGGGAAGGGGGAATACCCATAGTGCCTGTTATCATGGTAATGATAATATAATCATTTGATTTATCATTTGAATACATCATTATTTTATTTAATTCAATCATTCAAATTCTCATTATAGTGACAATATAAACATTAAATTTTTCTCTATATATGTGAAGAATAGGTATTAAAGTTTAGTTATAGATCAGTATGAATGATTACCACTCTAGCTCAATCAACCAAGTGTATATGAAGCAAAAAAAAGATTGTATGCATGTATATGAAATATTCATGATAATTCACATGTAGTGAGACCTTGGGTCTGCAAAGAATATCTACATTGTTAGCAGAATCTAGTGCTTGAGACAAACCTCTCAGCCATTTTGAATTTGGAGGAAAGAATCTCAATTTTGACCATTTCCAGCTCTTGTTTCAAGAGGAGTTTCCTATTTTTCTTGGTTATTTTACAATACGCTCCTATGAGAACTGCTCTTCCTTTCCTAATGTTGAGCCAAATCATCCCTATTTTTCAGTCAGAAAGCATTGGAGGTCTATTGAGAAAGTCCTCAAACCAAATTATTTGTGCTTCTCAGCAAAGGTTTTTCCATTAAGATTTAATACTGCTTCCTACATGACACAGGTGGTTAAATGTTACTTTGAGGAGGGTCATTTAGACACCACCATCTATTGTCTGGAGGAGCTGTCATGTGACCACACCATCCTCGGACCGGCCATCTTGATCGAGAAGAACAGTACCATTCTGGTGGAGCCAAACTGTGTAGCATCCATCACTGACAGTGGCGACGTCAAAATCCAGGTGAGTGTCCTCTGAGTTATCATTCCTCGTGTTTCTCCAAGACTATTTAATTTCGCCTGCATTGGTTTTAAGCAGCGCAAAAACTGTTGCAAATTATTTTTTAATGCCCCTTGTGTTTAACTGGTACTCACAGTCACTGCGGGGAAACAAGAATACGCTGATACACGTATGTATTCAAGAGTCATTCATACTTCTCCAACCAATGAGCAAAACAGCCAGAACACTTGCCTAAGACTTGCCCATCATAGCAACTACTGACATGTGCCAACTGCACTCTAACTATTGGAATAAATATTGTCAGAACAGGTAAATAGAATATTACAGTGTAGCAAGCTACATTGTTGTTCAGTTAAGTTGGTGGCTTGAACAGAAATGATGTCAAGTGCCTAATGTGTAATATAATGATAATAGTAATAATATATAACTTGTATTGCACCAATTCCACTCTGTAGAGTTCTCAAAGCGCATAAATGCAGAGCAATATTAAGATGAAAACAGAATAGTTTTTACATGTTTTTTGAAGGAGTCACACGTCATAAACACTTTGATGTCATCAGGAAGGCTATTCCAGAGTTTGGGGAAGGCATAAGTAAATGATCTTTCCCCCATGATTTAGTGAGTGTAGGGACAACAAGAGAACCAGAAGCAGGTTATCACAACTATCATGTGGAGGTACACTGTATTACTTTAAATTAGAAAGATACTGTAACCTGGGGCAGAACCATGAAAACAATAAAAAGCGAGCAACAAAGTTTTAAAAACAATGCAATGATTGTATGTACTAGTAGGATCTTGGTTCTGCAGTGCACATGGTGGTTACAATGTGCATATACATGCTGGAGGGTTGTGTTGCATGTTGTTTTGGGACACTAGAAGGAAATGCATCCAGTTTCTGTGAGCAATGCTGAATACAGCAAAGGAACGACCCTATATGAACACTGTTTTCAGTCACTTGGTTGTGGAGTGCTGGTACATGGTGTGAAGCATGATATTTGATTGATCTATTCTATTATTTGATATCAGATACATTTTGAGCTGAGAGATAAATTTGTATGGCAGACATTTCCTGTGAATCAATTTCAGTGAAGCTGAATTCATGACATTGAGACATTGCTGTGCACTATAAGGTATGGTGAATTATGTGTTTTCTAAACCAATGTGAATATTCCTCAAATAATACACACACACACACACATTTTAATAGTCATTGCTGTGCACTGTAAGGCATGCTGGAGGGTTGTGTTGCATGTTGTTTTGGGACACTAGAAGGAAATGCATCCAGTTTCTGTGAGCAATGCTGAATACAGCAAAGGAACATTGTGTGTGTGTGTGTGTTCCACGCTAACATACTGTGTAAATACACTTACACACAGACATGGAGTCACTGCTTTGCACTCTGCTGAGGCACAGTGCATTGTGTGTTTCACACCAATGTAAATACACTTACACAATGTGCTCCATCACCGCAACATGCTCAACACTGTGCATTGTTTGCCTGTTATGTTTCTCATTGCCTCTAGGTTGGCAGTGGGAGTTCCAAGGTGATCGGCACGGAGCTTGACACCATCCAGCTCTCCATCTTCTCCCATCGCTTCATGAGCACTGCCGAGCAGATGGGGCGTGTCCTCCAGAGGACCTCCATCTCCACCAACATCAAGGTATCATTATGCCTTTTGTTGTTATCATTGTCATCACCATCTTCATCCCAGTAATAATGATGATGGTGATAATGGTGATAATGATTGTGATGGTGATGGTGATGATGATGATGATGATGGTGGTGGTGGTGGTGGTGGTGACTATGATGATGACGATAATGATGGTGGTGATGATGATGATGATGATGATGGTGGTGGTGGTGGTGGTGGTGACTATGATGATGATGATAATGATGGTGGTGATGATGATGATGATGATGATGATGGTTGTGATGATGGTGATGGTGATGGTGATGGTGATGGTGGTGGTGGTGGTGATGATGATGGTGATGATGATAATGATGATGGTGATATGGTGATGGTGGTGATGACGATGAGTAGGATGATGCGACGATGATGATGGTGGTGATGATTATGGAGGTGACGATAATGATGGTGATGATAGTGGTGATGATGATGACAAATGATAACAATATAAGAGGTGATTATGAAAGTTATGATGGGAATTAGAATTTAATGAGAATAATAACCACCGTAAAACTAACAGAGAACAGAGTGATAATGTAAAGCTAATTTTTCTGGGCTAGCTTTATTTATGGAGGTTCCACAGTGGTCCTAGGCACTTGATTTCAAGCACCTCTCTTTTATGAATTTTATGCGAAATGAACGTGTGTAGATAATGATGATGGTACAGTAAAAGACTACAAATGATACATAGCATGATCATTGTTTGTGCACAGTGATAGTGCAGAGCTGCCAACTAGTATGTTTAATGATATACTCATGTTTTTTTCTAATCAAAATGTAAGAAAATATATTTTTTAGGTATAATGTTTTGTCTTTCATTCACCACGTCTTATATATGTGTGCTCTTTCCACCACAATATGTAAACAAGAATGATGACCTTAATTATTCCACCTTACCCTCACCCTTAAAGGGACAAAATAGCATGAGGGTTAATTAGGCATATATCCCACAAAATGTATTTGTAATATAGCTATAAATTGTTCCCTTGTCTTCTGTAGGAGCGACTTGACTTCTCCTGTGCCATGTTTGGTCATGATGGGGGACTAGTAGCCAACGCTCCCCACATCCCAGTCCACCTCGGCGCCATGCAAGAGACCGTGCAATACCAGGTATGAACTCTTTGCTTAACCCTTTCTATGTCTGGGACTTTGGACAATATGTACAGTGCTATAGGGTTTTCTGCGCCAATCAGCACTCAAAGCACACAGATGGTTGACTACTAATCTTTGCAAGGAAATCTTCTTTTTTAGCCTCTTCATGCTACAGAAAGCACACATGAAGTGACTCTCAATAAATTTGTATCTCAATTTGTCAGGTGCATTGCCGGTAGTTTCTATGAGCCTGTGAGAAGAGTGCCTCAAGTAAAGTAGAAAGCAAGGAAACCTGTTTTTATCAATTTAAAAGTTGCATAAGTTGTTCATTTTCAAAGTCTTTATGTAGTGGTAAGAGAATTTGTTCCCCTTTTTGTTAGGATGGGGTTTACACCAGTGTTGGTTCATCTAATGATCATTTCTTATTTAGACCCATATTTGCTTGGGCAATAAGAAACAACAATTGAATATGATATATTTGTCTTGTGTGGATATGGAACCCTACAAAACAAACAGGAAAAAAAAAAGTGAACCTAAAATCTCCTATAAACAAGAAATTTGCCAAGAAAGTTGTCTGGCTGCCCACTTGTATTAAACATCATGCTATAAAATAGTTCATATTTTCAAATCTGTCTACCAGATGCGTGAACTTGGTGACGACTTGAGAGAAGGTGATGTCATTCTCACCAATCATCCCGTTGCCGGGGGCAGCCATCTTCCAGATCTGACCGTCATCACTCCTGTAAGTAAAATCTAGAATGGTCATCTCTTTGCCTGTTACACTGGTATAGTTTGTTGCATTTCCTCATTCCTTGGAAGAACACCAGTAACTGTATTTGAGTTAAGCAAGTTTTACTATGTAAAAATAAGTATCAAATGAAGCTGTGTTACTTAATTTTAATTCTTTTCAGCTGTGGAACTCTACCCTGGAAAGAAAAATATCAACAAGCTTTTAAGATGTATTTACTCTTTTGTTTATTTCTATTGTTGCACCATTGACAGTTGAATTTTATTTAAAATAGATGATTAGAATTACATTATTTGATAGGCTTTGATATATTTTCACAAAAGGTTGAACAAACATGATTTTTTGAAGACGTTTTGTTTGCTAAGTAAACATCTGTTTCTAGATTTTTGGTACGATGTGGCACAAGTGTGTGTATCAGTTACTTCTTTTGGCAAATAGAGTTGCTTTATCTATTTATTATTCTGTAGGACATTGCATTTTTTTTTCTTTTGGCAGTAACTACTTCTTTCCTAGTCCCACACCATTACATTTGTTGAGTTTGTTTTCCTGTATTTCCTCTCTACAGTGTTAATAGTCAGGTTTTGGCAGTTACATATTGAGTCATTTATTCTGTCTAGTAATCAGGAGATTGTTTGAGTCCAACCCGAGTATGCACGCCCATGATTTGTTTTACCATGGCTGCTACCAAAACACAGAATAATTGGTGCTTATGTGTGTTAATGAAGGGCAGTTTGTCAGTCAGTTGCAATTGAGTCGTTCATTTGAGATATCACCTCTCTGTACCTGTAGGTCTTTTACCCGGGCGAGCCCAAACCAGTCTTCTATGTAGCCAGCCGTGGCCACCATGCTGACATAGGAGGCACACACCCAGGCTCCATGCCGCCTCACTCCAAGTCAATCTATGAGGAGGGCGCTATTTTCATGTCTTTCAAGCTGGTCAAAGAGGGCGTCTTCCAGGAAGAAGGTTTGTTTGGATTCAGTTCCTGGAATCCTCC
Organism: Diadema setosum; assembly: GCF_964275005.1. Classification (NCBI taxonomy): domain Eukaryota; kingdom Metazoa; phylum Echinodermata; class Echinoidea; order Diadematoida; family Diadematidae; genus Diadema; species Diadema setosum. The sequence continues at coordinate 37,783,503 of NC_092693.1, read as the reverse complement.
AGTATTTCCCAATTCCAAGAATTTACTGTGAGTTGACAAATTTCACAGAATATTGTCCAGTTGATGGTGTATATAACTGAAATTTTTTTGAAGAAAATTTCAAAGAATGTCAAGTAAATTGAGAAAACCGTAACTTAATCAACGGAAAAGTATTGTGCATGCAGTGTGTATTTTGGTGAAATGCCCATTACATGACAATTGTTATATGTAATAAAACTGACCTCTGTTTGTTTTCTCGTGTAGTTGCTTTCACATTTTTTGGACACTGTAGAAAACAGAGACACAAATTGCCTTTCAGATCAGAGCAAGGGAAATTTTGCTCGTTTTTCGTTAATATGGCCAATATTACAGGACATATAGGCCTTACCACTTCGAATTTGCACTCATATCTCATCCGTATCTTTTTTTCCTATCAGAGATTACCCATGACAACAAATTTGCTTGCCAGAGGTCCTCCTAATCGAGAAACAAGTAATGTATGGAAAATCCACTCCAGTGGGTTTAGACGAGCTACCTTTAAAGGGATCGTATAGTTTTGGTTGAGACCTAATTTCGGGTTTCTAACATTTTTTGGTGAGATAATTAGAAACCGCTTATGAAATATGGAAGAGCATGTAATTCCATGAGGAATTCAATGTTTATTTGATGAAAATTGGTTTTGAAATGGCTGAGATATTCAAAACAGAGCGATTCTAATAAGTGTGGGACCCACACTTTATTACGATCGCTTTGTTTTACTTTGTTTTTGGATGTTTCAGTCATTCCAAACCTGATTTTCATCAAATAAACTTTGAATTCCTCTTAAAATGGTAGCCTATGCTCTGTACTATTTCATAAGTGTTTTCTTGGTATCTCGCAAAAAGTTGAAAGTCCAATTCTTGTCTCCACCAATACTGTACCATCCCTTTAATCACATGAAACAGGTTAGAGAATAGTTTACTACTTAGAATGTTAGGATGAGACAAGCACATATTTGAATACACTGTGAAATATAAGAAAACATCATTAAAGTTGCATATTGATTTTTCAACCACCTCCCCCTAAATCCCCCGCCCCTCTAGCTGTGACGGCCGAGCTGAAGAAGCCAGCCCAATACCCGGGATGCAGTGGCACCAGAAATCTCCATGACAACCTGAGTGATCTCCAGGCTCAGGTTGCAGCCAATCAAAAGGTAGCTTCAATGTACAAGCATTGCTGTTATTCGTTTCTCTCATTCCTTTCCTAGTTTGCAAAGTTGTAGTGGCCACTTGAAAGGTCATTTGCCAAACTATTCTGTCATTTTGAGTTTTTTCCTGCAGTTGCTTAACTGTAATGCAGATGCAAGAATGTCAAGCTTATTTGAAAGTTCTCATTCAATTCAATTCATTCTATGAAATTGACTTCTCCACTTTTTTTTTTTTTTTTGCAGGAGGCATTTGCTTCTAGGATTTTATTTGCACACCCTAGAGTAATTTTTCAACGCAGTTGTGATATTCCTATCCTGAAATAGTTTGCAAGGTTTATTTCAAGAGTCATTTCCCATCCTTTAGAGATTCTTTGCACTTTTTCATTGTCACAGATTGTCATTTTGTTAGACCATTCATAAATAGCATGTACCTTTTTCCTGTAGCAGCTGAAATCTCTTAATTTATGTTGACCTTATGTCCAGTGTAAAAGTTTGTTAACCCCAACACTTCCATCCTGTCATGTTTGTCCAGGGGATTTACCTCATCAAGGAGCTCATTGACCAGTACTCGCTGCCCGTGGTCCAAGCCTACATGCAGCACATTCAGGCCAATGCTGAGGTGGCGGTCAGGGACATGATGAAGGAGATTGGACAGAAGACTCTGGCCAGCACGGGTCACACTACACTGACCGCTAAGGATTTCCTGGACGATGGCTCTGAGCTGGCGCTCAAGATCAACATTGACGAAGAGAAGGTGAACAGTCACACAATATGCAAACTGGCATATGCTTTGATTTTTATATTTACATGAGAGATAAACGTTTTATGTACGCATTTGATTACTATAATTCTTTGTTTTCCTCCTTTCGTGGCCCGTTTTGTAAAGCTGTGTTTATTTGTTGTAAGTGGCAACTATTGTAGGTACCATGGAAAGAACTTTGATGCTTAGAGCTGATTGAATGTTCCCTGACTGCTGCCGTGGTAACTGATTATTACTTATTGTAACCAATTATAAAAAACTGCAATTACTGCAACACAATAATTGTGAAATTACATGTATTTAAAGTACATATAAGACAAAAAAAGTCTACATATTCTCCACAATGCAGGGGATGAATTATAAAGAAAAATGGTTTATATTCATGACATATTTTGATCCTTAAACCTTACCTCCCCCCTCCCCCTCCCCCTCTTTCAGGGTTCAGCAGTGTTTGATTTCAGCGGAACCAGTCCAGAGGTGTATGGTAATATGAACGCCCCAGCAGCAGTGACAATGTCAGCAATCATCTACTGCTTGCGCTGCATGGTTGGCCACGATATCCCTCTCAACCAGGTATGTAGACACCTCACCAATGCACTCTGCAAGCAGCCAGGGATAATATAGAGCTGCAATAAGTCTCCCCACTCCTACAGAGTGCTCCTGAAAACAGAAGCCACAATTTTTTTGTTTGCAAATGAAGAAAAAAATCTTAAGTGCTTCTAAATAGTTCATAAATGTGAGTTACGGATAGAAACGATCAATGTAAAAGTGTCAATCACTATAATCAATGTTAAATATACAAAATATGGATAACAGTTTTACTAAAATTGTTTTGAGAGTGAACTGTCTACAGTTACGGTTTGAGAAAATTGCTTTTGTCAAAGCTTATATGTATTCATTTGCAGAGCTGCATTATCTCCCTGGTCCTAAAGGAGGCACCTCGAGGGAAAAGAAAAATTGATATCTCTTTATATCCTGATGAAAAGCGAGCTTTAGATCTTCAACACTAATGTTTACAATGTGGCTGATAGGCAAAAATTATGTTTTGCACATGCACAAACAGCTGTTTCTTTGTCCAGCCCTGGAGGAGGCCTGTCATAGACATTAGTGCCGCAGATGTGAAGCTTGCTATTACAAAGAGAACATAAAAGCCTCCCTGATCAGTTGTAATTACATCAATAGTTGCAGCATAATTACATTTATTTCTGTAAACAGTGCACTCCCATTATAATATACACGATTACTGGAAATTCTTGTTAAAATGAAGTAAAAATTCAGGTTCCAAAATTACCATCTTTACATCATTATATACTTAACTTATACTTAACTGGCATATAATGAAATTATGATAAAACAAAAGAAAACTGCCGGTTCTAAGGACTTCATTATAATGTGAGTGCAGTGTACAATCATTGATGAATCACCTTGATGAAACAGGCCTTAAATGAGATTTTGAAAGCCAGTACGCGAGTGCATCTTTAATCTCTTGACAGGGTTGCTTGAAACCGATCCGAGCCATCATTCCTAAGGGAACCCTCCTAAATCCCTACCCAAATGCCGCAGTGATCGGGGGCAACGTGGAGACCTCGCAGCGAATTGTCGATGTCATTCTCAAAGCCTTCCAAGTGTGTGCAGCATCTCAGGTATGGAGCTCATTTTGTTAGTACCACATGTGGCAAGAGATAGAACATTACTGTAACAGTGGAAATTTTTGAGATGTGGAAATGTTTGCATATTTCAGAGGACATGAAACCTGCATGGAAATAAGAACAATTAATTTTTTGTTTAATGTGATATGAAATATTGCTTCTATTTTTACTCTGCGTATTTAAAAACATACACATTTTTTCTGGCCTGGCAGAGCATTAACTATATACTCTACCTGTGTGAGAAAATATCCATGTTTACAGTTTTTTGGGGTGTACCTCCATGGTTTTGATAACAAACCCTAGGAATGAGACATGATTCTGTTTCTTTTTTTTTTTTTCTTTTTTTTTTGGGGGGGGGGGTGGGGAAGGAGAGGGTTGGGGAGAGTTATATTTACAGATATGTGTACGCAAGGTAACTTTGGAATTGTTTAACCCACAAGGCCAAGCCAAGTGGGCATAGACTAGATTCCATAGTGACACTTTTCACACTATTCATTCATTCATTCATTCATTCATTCATTCATTCATTCATTCATTCATTCATTCATGCTTTCATTCATTCATTCATTCATTCATTCATTCATTCATTCATGCTTTCATTCATTCATTTTTTTCATCTCCAACAGAACATCTAATTACAATTTGTTTACAGAAGATATAAGTGCAAATTGTTGACATTACAAAATGTAATAAATCAAATGTATGAATATGTGATTAATGAGGAAGGTGAAAAGAAAAAAAAAATCTAAAATATTGAATGATATACCTCCTGATGTCTAATAGAATGGTGGACAAATTTGATGCCAGAAGCACATCTTTTTTAACCATACAGCTGGATGACAAATTTACTTTGTATGTTTCTTTTTGGCTTGCCATTAGTGCATACCATGCATTCTGTACTTCAAGCCATACCTCAAGTAATTACTGGATGCACGGTAAATATACTGGATGTATGTTTAGCTAGCCAATAGGCATCTTTTACTGGGTGTCCTAACACTTACTAAGTGCACATACTCTTGCTACAAGTGCATATTAATATGTTTACAGTGGCTATCAGTGAGCCAATGTGCCCCTCGTAAAAATCAACACACAGCTTTTGACCAAGAGATTGCATACAGTTGTAGTTCTCTTGATCCATTCTACAATTCTGTTTTGTCTATATCTCCGCAGGGCTGCATGAATAACTTCACCTTTGGAGATGACGACGTTGGTTACTATGAGACGATAGCAGGCGGAGCTGGAGCTGTGAGTCTCTACATTGTTTCAGATCCCTAGAAACCATCAACAATGTTAAAAACTAGACTTCATTTTGAAAAGGATAAGGGCAAACACATATGATTCAAATTCCTTGTAGGTTTTTAAAAGATTTGAAAAAAAAAAACTACAAAATTCGTGCTTGTTTCAGTGGACTTTTTACTGTTAAATTTCTTATTTTTTCCTCTAGAAGAACATTCCATAACTTTATATTATTGACAATGAGAATGTCAGATCAGTTGTTGGAAGCTTGAGCAGTCTTGCCTCACAAAAAGAGAGATACTCTGTGATGTTAATCATTACAAGTTAAAGAGCAATGTGGCATTGAGAGAAGTGTGTGATAAAATGGCTTATATTTACAGTTTTTTAATTTTCTTATTTCCCTGCATTCATTTGTGTTTGTAATCCTGTACCATGCGTCGTATGTGTATCTGCATTCCTGAACACTCAAAATATTGACTTTTGCAGGAAAACGTGCCAGATGATTGCGGCTTCACAAGCTGTGTACCTCATGAAATTCACTTAAAACGGCTCAATTTGATCTATGGTTGTACATTGAAGGGATGGTCCATATAGTGTGAACGCAAAGCTGTGGATGAAAGGATAATGGTCAAGAGTCAAGTTTTACATGTCTGGCGAACCTTCCAGGCCCTCAATGGCTGGTCATGTCCACACACAACAGTTGTTACAAATCAAGATGATTACATGGGGGTGTGAAGTGATCAAATCAGTTGTCTGTAGTTGTTATCCTTACTTGCTTTCGCAATGCTGTCATCTTCAAGATGCTGATCATTTTTTTGTCATTGCTCGTGTTTGACATCACAACAGGGTCCCACATGGCATGGCAGGAGTGGAGTACACAGTCACATGACCAACACCCGCATCACTGACCCTGAACTCTTTGAAAGGAGGTATGTCCTTCTTCCAAACCATTCAAAAGTCAGCCCGTAATTACCTCGAAATGTCTACCCTATGAAACCCATATAAAGAGTAAATATCCATGAGTATCTTTCGTCTTGTATGCTGTGAAGTATCTGTCCTGTATGTTCAGGTAAATATTGAGACATTTTTTGGTCTGTTCAGGTACCCAGTGATCCTGAAACAGTTTCAGCTCAATGAGGGCACCGGAGGAGAGGGGCGTTACCGGGGAGGAGACGGGGTCATCAGAGAGATCATCTTCAGGCGGCCTCTGACCATCTCTCTGCTCATGGAGCGCAGAGCTTTCAGACCGTACGGAATGAAAGGTGACCAAGAACACACGCTGTATGATTTTGACAGAGATGACGATGATTTTTTGTGTTGATAGTGGGTGATGAAGGTTATGATAATGATGGTTGATATCTTGATGAGGTTTATTCTAATGATGTTGATAATATACAAATATTGACTGCTACAGAGGGAGATAATAAAACTATTTGCACCGAGGTGATTTCTCAACAGTGCTATGTCCCGAGACGAAGTCGAGGGACATGGCACTGTTGAGAAATCACCGAGGGCAAATAGTTTTACCATGGCCCGAAAGAAAGCAGTCGATATTTGTTTTATATCCCTCTCGAGCATTTACTAGAGTGATGACAAGGTTCCCTTTTGGAAATTTGCAGGCTTAACGTTAAATCTAGGCTGTGGCAGTGTAGCAGCAGTGCGTGCAGCGCGTAGCAAACAACACCGCTGCGCTGTATGTATAAGCCACCGTGTATTAAACTGTTGTTGATTCCTACGCACGAGCTACACTACAGCGTGCAGAACTCTGAAATTTTGAGGAGGTCCAGAACTAGAAGTAGGCCTAAAGCGCCTTCGTTACCCAGATCATCTTCAAAATCGGTTTGAGTTTATTCCCAAACCGTGCCTGATATGTTGTACTTTCTGCTGCCATTTACGAAATTCCTCCATTACTTGAAGCTGTCACTTTGTCAATTGAGCTGAACTGCATTGATTACACTACACACACTCGCCATCGCACCAGATTTCTGTAATGCCGTCGGCACCGCGCTAGCTAGCTAGCTAGCCACTATCGCTGCTGTAGTATCGCTACTACGCGCACTGCGTACATTCTAATGTGAGAAATTTATATATCGATCACACGATCACGATTGCATGCAGATAGTGGATTCCCAAAAGTACTATATCACACTAGCTAGTAAGTCATTGCACCACATTCAGCTGCTCATAGCTAGCTAGTAAAACTACACCATTTTCGTGCTTTGTATAATCATATGGCAAGAAACTTTACATGAGGGATATAGCAGCTTTTATGATGATAATGATGATGATAATGATGATGATGACAATATGATGAAGAGGATGACAATGATAATGATTATGGTTATGGTGATAAAAGATAATTATCAGTATTTGATATAGATATCAGTGATGTTGTTGGTAGAGATGAATTTGATAACGATTGTTTTGAAGAGGAATACTGATCTAAGGACGATGATGATCATGCCAGTTGTCAAGGCGGTTTATGTGATTAGGGTAACTTAGTGCTGATGATTATTGTAGTGGTAAATCGAGTTTCAGTTCTATGATGATTAGAAACACCTGTCAGCCAAGTTTGACATGGATTATGATGCAGGTTTGATTTTGTTCCCTGAGCGAGTTGCTATTAAAAGTCTCACAATAGATTGCACTGCTTTGCACAGATATGAACCTTCTAATCAGAGTGTGTTTTATTGTTGAATTTATGTCATCGCTCCATTAGGTGGATGTGAAGGGAAGCCCGGAAAAAACTTTTTCACCTTTGCCAATGGACACACCATCAACTTGGGCGGGAAGAACTCCATCAAGGTCAACGCAGGGGTCAGTCTACGTACCTTGTTGCCCATAGAGGGTGCCTTGTTGATGTTCTTTGTTACAACAGAATATTGCTTCATTTGTCAATGATCCAACATCATTGAATAAAAGGGCAGATCATGTGCCTTTTTTGGTTGCAAATTTTATATTCAAATGTGTGCTGATTTACCAATAAATAAAGCATGTGTGGACTGATGTCTTGTACATCATCTTTAAGTTCTGAATTTAGACATGCATGTACATTGTGTAGCGCAAGGGTATTGCAGTATATGCTGACTCTTTCATGTTTCCTGTTATGGTTCAGATATGCCTACTGGTTTTAAAAATTTTCCCTTACATGACGTAGCTGTGCATCACAGCATACTGTGCTTTCTTTCTTTTTGCTATCTTAAACTGTAAAGTAGTTTCAGAAAATCATATGTATTTCCCGCTATCTGAATTTGTTTGTTGACTGGAAAATCACACAATTTTTTTTTTCTGTTGTGTCTCCATTCTTCTCATAGGATGTCCTGAAGATCTGCACGCCAGGAGGGGGAGGATACGGACCACCAAACGGAAATCACCGTGGCGATGACGAGGAGTCCGGGCGACCTCACAAACGATCTCGCCAAGAAGGTGGTGGTGGCAACCAACAGTTTCTGGAAAGAGGCAGTGTGTATGCTTACAGACTAGCTCAGGAGCAGGTATAAAGCTGGAGTACGATTATCCTGTCACTGAGAGCAGCATTAGGTACAGAAACATCTCATTGAAATAAAGTTGCTTATGAAGGACGAACCACTTTTTAACAAGATGACATTGGTCCCAATTTTCCACCATTGTATATAGGTGGTCCCTTTTTTAGTATGTTTACAAAGAGGTACCGGTTATAACAAGATGAAAGTGGTGGTCTTGTGGCCTACCTATAAAGGTGTTTCCCTGCACTTGTAACATTTGCAACTTGGTATAAAGAGATTGTGTATTTGGGGGAAAAAATACATGAATTGGAGAAATTAGAAATGAACGTGTATGAAATGTAGCATTACATTGATAGAGAGATGTTCATTGCTCTTGAATCTTGATTTGGAGTAACTATGGATGGAGGTGTGTCAAATGTAACAGTACATTAATGAAAACATCACATTGATTGATTTTACAGCAGTTCCAGAGTTAGTGGTGGAACAGCACCTGCAGATGCCAATTTATTTCACTATGTAGTGAAAAAAAATTTTAAGGGGTTGCATAAACTGCATGTTTTGTGTATCATAACTTATATGTAATAAATTTCTGGGAATGCACTTTTATAGCTTCAAGACAATCTGATGAATACACAAATGGCTTCACTGAAGATGATTGACTTGTGTGGCAGCTTGTTCCTTGAATCAATTTCTAATGTAGTGTTCTAATGAAATATACTAAGCATGGCCCAAGTGAACAATGTATTTACAAGTATTCCACCTACTTAAGTCTATGCAAGGGAAAAAAAAATTACAAAAATACTTGTTTTACATGTTGTCATTTTGATAATATGCAGAGTATTGGTAAAGTGTTGACCACATCACAGTACATCTGCAAAGATGGTGAATGTAATGGGTAAGTTCTTCAAGGAGGGGGGAAAATAGGCTTACTCTAATTGTCAGGGATAAGAAGACATTTTTGGAGCATTGGCTTGATTCTTTAACTCTAGTGATGTGTACATTAAGCTTTGAGTAATTTGCAGACTCTATTTCACAATTTAGCAGAATCTTAATGAAATAATAATATATTTATATTTTTAAATCTTTTAAGAAGTGGACTATACCATAGAGGCTTTTTAAAAGAGGATTTTACTCTAATAACAAAGTTGCTGTGAGATGAGTGCACATCAGTGAAGATTTGTCTGAAATTTGATATGTACAACAGAAGTATCACCATGTGATTGTCTGTGAATCTTACAATACATTAACATCTAACTGGTCAGGAAACTGTCTTTTAACTTTTTAAATAGGTGATATCTTTGAAACAGGGGGCAGTTTTTGATTCTGAAAAGAGAAAAATGAATTTAGTAGTTGAATGACGTTGGTACTTGCATGACCATACCTGGCATAGGGTACCAATGGGGTACCATGTTTTGTAACTGACAACTCAAAATGAAGTAACATAAGCCATTTGTTTCAATAAGTGTGTGAGATTAGAAAAATTGAATCCCTGCAAGATAGGCTTTTCTTTGAGAGTAAAATCCAATCTCACATAGCATGACAAAACAAATTGCGTGTTGTTATCAGCAGTATGAAGTTCCCAGTGGCAATAGTTAGCAAAAGGAATTTGATGTACATGTATGTTTACTAACACCTTGTTAATAATTGGGCTCTTAACATTTTTATAAAATCTTGGTATCAAGTGAAATAGCTTTTAGCCTGTTTATCATGGCTGATCAATGTTACGTGTGTATATATATGTTAATGATATATTTTGGGCGGTGAAGTAGGTAAAGGAGAAAGAGAGAGTGAGTGAGAGGGAAAATGGAAAGGGATGAGGAAAAGTTGTCGTAGTTTGTGAGGGTTAATTCCTTTTAATTCATGTTTTAGTATACTGCCAAATGTTAAATTGTACATTGCTCTTTCACATTGGTGCAATTTTCAGCAATATCTTCCAGCAAAGTATAATCTACCAATATAGAGATAGTTGTCTTGAATGAACTAAGGGATACAACAGCTTCAACTGGTATAAAGCTTAAATTGTATTGTCTTTTTGCTGTTTTACTCATTGTGAGAAGGTTTCTTGAAGTATTTTATTGTCACATCAAATTGAGATTCACAGAACTTTAGTGAATTCAAATGCAATGTACTCTCACAAATGGAAAATCAGAAGTTATTGTCAATAGCTTTGGTCACACTTGGCAAAACTTCTTGAGTTTAACTTTGACAACTCTTCCCAAAGTTTACTTGTCCATTCACTCGGGCAGCCAAAATTTTCAATAATTCAGCAGTAGAAGTTTTGGTCACTAGTGCACAAGCACAACAACAACAACAAAAAAGAAAGCATATATTGTCTGATGTCTATGGATTGGTACGTGAACACTGCATACATGTACATCCCAATGAGGTTGCACTTCGGAGGTACCACTGCAAAGAGGCAGTGGGTGTGGTCAAGAGACAAACTTCACAAAGTTTTGGTTGCCAGTGTTCAGACTGCACAAACTTTGAGAAGATTTGCATTTGGGAAATTTCCCCAGTTTGAGTGGGAAGTGTGGGGGGTGTTTGGGAAGTTTGTAACCTCACTTTTAGCCAGTGTGACCACAGCCATTGTTATTTAGTGTGCATTTGAGCGTTAACCACATTGCAGTCTTCAGGACCCTCTTCAGGACCTGCTCTTTACGTGATTTTTTTGACAGTTGAGCTGATGTAATCTGAGTCGGATTGGCCAGGTAGAGAAATCTAATATCTATTCTGAATGAGTATCTGTGTGTACCAATACAAGAAACATTCCTGCACTTTTGACCATGATAAATGCAGTGGTCTCATACTGATCTTAAACATTGTATAGTATAGTGTACTTCTGCTAAATGGAATGTATTGTTTAGTAACAAGTAATTGAAGTTATCTTGTCATATGTTAAAAGCAGAAATGGATGCCAGTTTTGAGCTGTTGTTTGTTTGTGACAACTCAATTTGAGGAGGGTTGATATGGATTGTGCTTGTGTTTTTGTCAAGGAATGCCACCTTTTTACTGTAATTTAATGCGCATTTTAATTTTGACAAACAAAAGATGAAATGATGAAATATACATCATTTTGTGACAGAGCACAATGAAGGGGCACATCATTGCTTTCAGTTTGATCGGTAATAGAGCAACATGAATGGAACAGAAACCAGCAGTGTGATAAAGCATTTTTCAAGCTGTATGTGTAATGCAATGTAATGGTCATATTGATTCCATTATATGTAAGAGACAAACTGTCAGTCGTTAAGTATTATGGCCATACCTGTACAGGTGACGAAAATGAAATGCTTCTATCGGAATGTGCATTCACTTGCCATTCCACGCCACATTCTTTTCAAAGCAAATTCTGTCCTTGTTAGCAGCACTGTCCTCATAAGAGATTACATGGAATACCTATGGTAGTCATAATGTGCTTATATACTGTTTGTCATTATCATATGGTGTGTGTCTTTTTGGAGGAGAGGGGGAGGGTTGAATTTGTGGTCTTTAAAATATTTTTCCAGCATGCTGTTTTAATGTGAATGGTGTGTGAAACCTGAAATTTCAGTGTGTGAAAGTCTGAGTGAGTGACATTTGTCATGATGTGAGATGTGAGTGGTTGATTTTTAAAATACCATTTTGGGGGAGTATGTTGATAATTCTTGATAAGATCATAGTTTATCTTTGGTATAAAATGGTGTAAGCTCACTACAAGAACTATGTTTGTGTAGGTACTATAATGTACTACATGCATATTAGAGAAAATAAAGTATGTGTATGCAGAGACCCCAACTCTCCCGCTTTCGACGGGAGCTCTCCCGCCGAAAGCCCATTTTTGCAAAATCTCCCGTTCTCCCGCTTGAGATTTAATTTTTCCCGCCCTGGCTCTGTGTCTCCCGCTTGAAATGATTTCTTACTTATTGTCATCGTATGTTGAACAATAAGCCTTAGATAACATTAGGGATCAAGAACCCTAGAGCTACCAGGGCCCGTAAGCGGGCCCTGGACCCCGACTGCAAGGAACTTCGCGCTTCACGCACATCAAGTTGGAGTCTCCCGTTTGCTAGGGGTTTCAGGAGGGAGAATCTCCAGATCAGAAGGTGCTTGGGGTTGGAGTCTCTGTATATGTGGAATATATGCACATGATATTATGTATAGATACATGATATAGTGCATACATACTTGCACATTGTGTCATGTACTATTATGTACATATCCACACCATATCCACATTGAATCTGTTCATTTCGAACCTGCTTGTCTCTTTATGTAGTTGAATATGATATAAATCATTGTGACCAGTTATGATGAAGACAGTCACATGACATTGTCTGTGATTCTTAACGTTTCGTCCAATGTTAAAACATTTTTTACCAATTTTCTGGATACCGTACTCTCCCGACCATGGTGAAGATTACAGATATTAATGTTTTGTCTTATGTTGTTGTCTGAGGTTTGGTTGCATCATTGTAGAGGTATTAGTTTTACAGTTAGATTGTAGTTAACTGTTACTATTCCTTTGGCATATATTGGTATATTTGTTGAATTTCTTGTCTTTGGAGGCCAAACTTTACTTGCTTTGTATAAAAACTCTTTGTTTATTTGTTTTATCATGTATGAGTCGTGTCATTCCTATTGACGATAAGTGTTCTCAATGTAGCTAAGAACTGATTGTTACATGTGGAGATAGACGGCAACAAGGGTTTCACAACACAGCCCTGTCTTTGGACAAGTATAAGGAAACAGTCAAAAGATCAGCATTATTGCTAAAGATTTATATGCCTTCATGTGTGCATTCCTGATATGTATGGTGCGTGTCTATATGTATTGGAGAACAACTCTACCTGACTTTGAAATGCCATAGCTTTAATACTCTCAGCAGTGATCATGTCAATTTTATAAGTCTTGGAGCACAACCGCTTTCTTGTGTATCTAGCAAGGAGTGTGTAGGGCAGTGGATTAAAGGTAACATTTTTGTTTGTCCATTACGCTCGAATACTAATCATGATAATCTGTTTGCTTACCTACGAGTGTCTGACATTTGTCCTAGTGCAAATAATTTTATGAAATGAGGAGAGTGAAAGTGAATTTTTTTAATAAAATGTCACTTTTTTAGCACAAGTAGGACAGCACTCTTGCCTTGAGATCTGTTCTCTCACTAGAATTTTAAAAGGCTAGCATTCGGTGTAGATTGTGTTTGAATGATGGACATGTTTTTACCATTTACTATTTCTGACATGTTAAAGGTCCTGTGGCATTACCTGTGGGAGCAGTGATTTAAAAAATGTTCAAGATATCACATTTGACGCATATGTGTAGGTCTGTTGTATCACAAAACATCCTACCATATAAAGTTTTGCAAGAAAGCCTAAAATATAAGGCAGCTTGCCTTTCAGCACACATATCAATTCTCCTTTTGGCGGTTCAGATCATATATTGTACAGTAGCTATCCAAAGTGAAACTTTCATATGCTGTAATTAATTGCTGAAGGGACGTTCTGATTGGTCAAATGTATCCCAAGCCGTGTTCAGCAAGATTTATATCAAGCAGGTTGGTAGTAGGCTTTCTTTGGTGGAGATAATTGGAGGGGGAAAAACGCAAGATTTTGTTTTGTATTTCAGCATTTGGCTCACAGAGACATCATTGTTGTTTATTTTACATTGGGTGACTGAAAACAAGGGTTTACATGGCGTATGGTATCTGTTGTTAGAACATATTTTGTGATTATCTTATTTGAGGTCTCAAGTTGTATATGATGTGGGAGGGTATTTCAACTATGGGGGTAAATAGTGCCAACAAATATGTTGAGTCCAAAGTAAACTATAAAAATGGAATTAATGTTGTATCTGTTATGTGTTCTGTTCATTTGTCTGTGTGTTGTTAAACATGGTGAAAATATGGCTCTCTGGATCTTTCAGTCATGTTTTATGGGTTTTTGTGATGACTGTTATTGCAGATGGTCTACCTATAATCATGGACCTGCTGCACATGGATATTCATCACTTTTTTAATTAATGCATGCCTCTGTCAAAGTCAAAAGTGTCACAAAAACTTTTTAAACATTCTTCCCTGCTTTGATCTCCTGATCTCCGCTGCTGGTAAGCCAGGGCAAAACACAACACAGCTTTGACAAATCTTAAATCTCCATGTGCCAAAGAGGATAATTGTCTTTAATCGAGGAAAATGCATGTGCAGTCGTGGCATGGTATATCACCATTCAGAAATTTTCATTAGGGAAATGTTTCTGAAGTTCTTTTGAAGAGAAAGCTAACTGTCAGCTTATTGATTATGATTTGCATTCTCATTTTCCACCTTTCCCGCATATAATTCCAGAGCAAAAACAGATTTAAAAAAAAACAGAAAACAGTAAGGGAAGGGGATATGTATGTCTTACTATTAGGCAAGGTCATATATGTGAGCGATTGTGAGCAAATAGGTAATTTCCAGTCCAATGACATGAAATTAGTCATGTTCTGAGGTTTTGGTGCTTCTCATCATTGACGTTTATTCGCAGGTGTTTCCGAAAAGGCTCATCAGCCATATATGAGACCAGAATTTGGGAAACAGTTCTTTTGTCAGTGATGATGAATGATTACTAGTATATGCAATCATCATTTTCAAAACATCTGTATGTACTCATTATGATGGGCATAATCAGTTGGCAGTAGTGAAGTCCATTCATTAATAGGGTCCATGCTCAAACTCATCCGTAAGAGTTGCTGTGTAAATATTGCGAAAGATAGCATGTGTGTGTATGTGTGTGTGTATGTGTGTGTGTGTGTGTGTGTGCGTGCACTAATGCATTGATGTAAATTGTTTCAAATGTCTAACTTTGTCAGTTGCAAAGTAATTGAGATCAATATGCAATACAATGTACAATGAAAAAAAAAGAGAGCAATACTCAATTTACCCCACATTATATGCATGTATGATGAAAGGTGATTGTTATGTGAAGTGCACAATGCCACTTCATTCTCAAAAAGTTAACAGTTGCACACATTTTGAAACACACACACACACACATATATATATATATATATATATATATATATATATATATATATATATATATATATATGAAGAGTTTGTTTGCAAAAACCGATAAGTCCATTTTTGAAGATTTGGAAGTGCGGTCTCTGTCATAAAGTAAAAAATAATACCTTTTAAATGATATATTGGTCACTACATATAAAGGTACATTTTTGAAGTTATGGTCAAAAGAAGCGAAAATTTTCTTATTATTCTCTTTATTTTTCTTGACCTTTAATCGCAAATATCTCCATTTGACAAATATGGACTTATCGGTTTTTGCAAACAAACTCTTCATATATACATATATATACTGTATATGCTGTTATTTTCGCGAGGGTTTTAATTTTCGCGAATTTCGCGAATTGCAGTTGGATCGCGAATTTAACAAGATGCAAAATTGTCGCCATGCGCTTTGTTAATAGAGCATTAATGTAAGCGTCGGTGTCAATTCGCGAAAACAACATCTCGCGAAAATGTGTATGACTTTGTCATTCGCAAAACTATCTGTACGCAAAAATAACAGCGTATACAGTATATACACACAGAAGTATTGGAACAAGTTCACGTGGTTGACTGCAGGTTCATCCGTATTTGTTGCAACTCTGAGTTTCATGCAACCTCCATGAGGTGCAATCATCAGGCGTGAACTTGTTCCAATACTTCCGTCTAAAGCTCTTCCTTTGAGGATATCGAGCACTCTTCATAGTAGGATACAATCACCAAGTGTGTATAATTATATATATATATATATATATATATATATATATATATATATATATATATATATATATATATATATATATGTATGTATATCTGTTATACTGTGTGTATATTTGGTAGGAATCATAAAGCACATAAATGAGGTATAATCACTGATGTAATTCTATTTGCATGCAAATCTTCACTATATTGCAATCAAATAGGTTAATACATATCGTAAAGAACGGAATCCATCTTAATAGCAGCCTACAGTGGTATGACTTTAAAGCTTGTGAGTTGTTGCACAGAAATTATCGAGAAGGAAAAAAGTGAATAGGCCTACCAAAAATGAGTTGTAAGATATTACATTAATTTGTACAGGCGGCTTTCTTTGTAGGAGGGTGTGGTGATGACATCAAATGTTGCGTCATCATCGTCTTCAAACAAACACACACATATTATGAATATAACTTTAAACTAAACATGCCAAAACTTTCTTGGGTTCAGTTAAAATTGTTGTGATGATATTACAGCTTCTTAAATTTTTCACTTGGATCATTCTGAAAGTTCATTGAACTAGCAAGCTGTATTGTAGCATGCATATTACAGGAATACAGTGCTTTATCTGTCAATCATGAAACAAGTGCGTGCCATTATCATTTTTTATTTTATTTCATGTGCTCCTTCATACTTTGTGTTCCAGCATGTGTACATTATACATGAGTGATGATTGACAGCATATCTTCAAGGCCCCACTTCCAGGTAGAAATTAAAACATTCTGATAGCTAAAACATCCTAATTCATAGTCAAATCACTGTCATGCCTATAATTCATCTCTTAATTGTTGACCCCCCCCCCCCACCCCCCCCCCCACCCATTATTTCATTTCATTTTTTTTTTTTTTTTTTTTTTGGGGGGGGGGGGTTAAAACATAATTAATGAAAAGAACAAATGGGGGTGCATACGTGCACCCCTTTAATTTTGTAAAGCCCCCCCCCCCCCCCCCCCCCATCATGGCATTCCTTGATCCACCCCAAAGGATAAATCAGGCATATTAAAGAGTTTAATGCATACTGCCACACCAATTAATCAGCGTCGGGTGTGTGGAATATGAGGCAAAAGGGAAATTCTGTCGGATAAATTTTATCTGCAGTCCTTGGGTACGTATCACTCGCATTTCTCCCGGGCCTCCCGCCTCGGCACGGAAGGAGAAAAGTGGCACTCGACACGTGGGTTGCTGACAACTGTGTTGATTTTATCTACACTATGTATGGTACATGTACCATAGGATTTTTATACGGTCCTCATCGCACGCACGTACATATGCGTGTGCGTGTACCTCCGAATGTGAATTGGACAATACTGACTGTGATTGTTCCTAGTGCGGTAAGTCTTTTCATTCTTTTACCGTTTATTGATGAGTAAATATTGTATGAAGCATACCTAAGAAAGCTTTATCTACGGAATTTCGAGAGGTTTTATTGTATATGCCTCACAATCTGCTTAGTATTCCATAGCTGACGTATTCATGTTGTCACCTGTCTACAGACCACAGCTGTCTGTGGCACTTGGCTTGCCCTTGATCAGTTGGCCCGCGGCCCGCGGTCCGGCGCTCGTCCGCTGCAACTACTAACGTTAGCACTCGCACTCTTTATTCACGAAATTCGCTGTTTTCATCAGTACGTACTGGTACAGCACGCTGCATTCATGCAGTTAGTTTACGGAGTGTTGCATCAGCCGCCTATTCGCATCTTTAAAACATAGTCATAGGGCCCAGATTGGAGTGTGTAAAAGGGTCTTCTCATATTTCACATTTTGGTCGTCCGTGTCCAACTAGCTGTGGATGGCTAGACTAGTCCAAAATAACAAATCTAGACAATAGACTACTTGACTATAACACGGCCCTAAAAGTTCTGCTAAATGAATGAATATAATTTTATCATAAAGCACAGCCGAGTACCTACGTGGGGACGTGTACGAGTGTTCATTGGCTATTGTTCCTCTGGCTTTGAGAGGTAGGGCACGCTGTATCTTATAAAAGTAAGTTGATTTCTTCTATGCATTCACTTTGTTTGGTTTTGAAGCAAGTAGAGATGTTAATGTTATGAAGCTTGGTGTATTTTGATTGGTTATTTTCTAATTTCAAATCATTTCTGGTTCTGTTCTGCTTCTGTCTGTTGAATAGTGCACAAACACCATGAACACTGCCTGCTGGGTGTTGTTTATAATTACCACACATTTGGCAAATAAAATCGTGTCTGTCATATTTTTTCCTCATCTATACTACAGCTAGGTCTAGAGAACCAGTGGCAGGAATACTAAACAATACTCGAGCATAATTCCACTCCAAATAGACCTAGGCCTACTGCAGTCAAATGTGACTCAGTCATAACCCGAATGTAAAAACTGCTGTGCACAGTTGTAAAAGAAAGTTACTGATATTTGTTCCAGAGCTGGTTGGTGTAAACTTCTCTGTGGAAGTTGAATTCAGTGTGCAAACCTGCCAACAAGCAGATCTTGTCAATCTGTATGTATGTGATGTCATTGTCTAAATTTGAATATTGAATTATCTTTTAAAATTGCAAGTACAGGGCACTCATCTCAATGCCGTGGCTTATGCCAGTCTACCTGACTAAGAAACTGTCTTTCAGTGTCTGCAATCATGAGGTTCAGAGGAGAGTACCATGTTGCGTTTTTGTCTTTACTACAGGATTAATTGTTGACATCAATTCCATCAACCATGGATGCCAGTCTCACCTCGAAAGATGTGCGTCAGATGTTCATCAACTACCACGTCGAGATAGAGGACCTTCCACATACTTTCTGGAGGTCATCGTCTGTAATTCCGCTGGATGATCCAACCCTCCTCTTTGCCAATGCTGGCATGAACCAGGTAATGCTACAATCAAATCAGGGTGGCCTTTTAAAGGGATGGTACAGTTTTGGTTCAGATGAGGCTTCATGTTTCCAACTTTTTTTTTTGAATGATGATTTGTTGAGATAATGAAAAATCTGGTATGAAACATGAAAGAGCATATAATGCTTAGAATAATTCAAACTTTGTCTGATGAAAATTAGTTTTGAAATGGCTGAGATATCCAAAACAAAGCAGTCCTCATAAAAGGTGGGACCCACCTTTTATTTGGATCGCTTTGTTTTACTTTGTTTTTGGATATCTTAGCCATTTCAAAACCGATTTTTATCAAATAAACAAACTTTGAATTCCTAATAGAATTGTATTCTTGTTAACATTTCATAAAGTGGTTTCAAAATATCTCGCAAAAAGTTCAGAGCTGAATCTGCACCTCAGCCAACACTATGCCATCATTTGCACAAACTTGCTATTCTGCATAGTTGTCATCATGTGAAAGTGATAGCCTCTACATGATACCTCCCATATCTTCTGTACAAGAGCTGAGTCCAACTGTCCATCTATGTTCTCATATAATTTCTTCCATTCTTCTCTCCTGGAAATGAGTATAGTTAAATGAGTAAAACAAATAATAAAATGCTGAGTCTGTTGCAGTGATGTCAATCATAACATTGATTTGTTTTGTACATTTTCAGTACAAGCCCATTTTCCAGGGCACCGTTGACCCAAACAGCGACATGGGCAAGCTGTCACGTGCTGTCAACAGCCAGAAGTGCATCCGAGCAGGCGGCAAACACAATGACCTGGATGACGTGGGCAAGGATACCTATCACCACACCTTCTTTGAGATGCTTGGGAGCTGGTCCTTTGGGGATTACTTCAAGGTTAGCCAGAACTCGTCTTATCTTTGTCAAACAAGGATTGCCACACTTAATGAAAATTAAAGCTTGCATGAGATAGAAAGCTTCAATATTCATACGCTCCATGAATATGCTTGCATACTGTTTCCAAGTACAAGCATGATATTCTGTAGATTTAAATCTTATTTCAGTTTTTTTTTTTTCTCAAGTCTATACACATTTTGCTTTTTTGGTGTATCAAAATCACCTGAAAATTTTGATTTCCGATTTTTTCAACAAACCTCAATATCATCCATGAAGTAACAGAGAATGAAAGAAAACAACCGTTCGGTGATTATGGAAATCATTTTGCACAGGTTGGATACTTCAGGATTATTTCGATTTTAGGAGAACATTGAATGGCTAAACAGTGTAAGTTTCAGTGACTAAAGTGAGTAGATGCCATAAAGGGACACATTACAAATGTTTCAAATTTACTGCAGAATGATGCATTATTGTCTCTCTCTTCACATACTAGAATAGATAGCTTCCAACTGAGAGGTGTATTGAAGATAGGATAGAAGTAGATTTGAAAAACATGAAGAGAAGACTAGAACAGATCAGTAAAGTCTGTCCGTACTTCATGACCTATGCTATGTCACTCACTGCATGCCTGATTTACAGTGAAGGTCACTTGATTTTTGGAATCACAATGGAATTCAATCATGCACGAACTCCCAACTCTTTTGTCATATTGACACAGAGTAAGTTGTGCATACACAAAGGCAGAAAGATTGGAAGGGGATATAAGTACATTGGACGACAATATGATGTCTAGGTGCATTAGCTTGCTGTGCACTGTAGTACTGTTGAGAAAATAATAACATTGCTCATGATTTTGACGCAATTGAAGTTGATCCATTCAGTATTCTGCCAAGACACACTTGAACTTCTATACAGTGTCATCCTAAGAAAATATTCTTAGGAAGGTTTGAGCATGTTGTTGTCTCTATTGTAGTTTTTGCAAAATGATTGCATGTTCTGATGAGAATAAGGATGATCCACATTTGTTTACCCATTTATTTTCGTTTATATTCCATCTGAGAAGATGGCTGCACAGCTTATATATAGCTGCCTTTATTTGAGTACAGTATTCATCGCATAATCGGGCATCTGATAATCGGGAACCTCGCTTAAATGACATACGCTTCCCAGAAACATTTCCAATGCATGTTATTTTCACTGGATAATCGGGCGGGGACCTCTGATAAACGGGACAATTTTTCTTCAAGCGATCTTTGATTTTGTTGATATTTTACACAAAAAATCTACCAAAATACCACAACAATATTTCAAAGATTCCCTATCAGTTGTCGTTTACATCAAACTTACAAAGCAAGCTTCGGTCCGGTTTGTTTTGACCTCCGTCCGTCCAGTACACGTACATTTCAGCTCGCTGCCCGCCTTCGCTTCTCTGTACATGTGTATATATGGCGAGCTAGATCGCTACATATTGACAACACATGTACAGTGCAGTGATCGCGGCAAGTAAACAATCAAGCCGTGATGATTGAATGATTGAAGGACTTTTCATTGACGTTCCCACATCAGTTTTGGGTAATCATTTCCCATGGTTGTGGATATGTATTTATACGGAACGCCCTACGTGTCCAAGAATTCAACGAATGTTTAAGAAAGTGCTAGCTTTTAATCCACATATTTTGTGTTTGAAGAGAGGTGACAGAAGAAGAACCCGGTTGCGATTACTCTACATCATTGCGAGAATGGGAGAGCTAGAGGGTCGCGCCGAGGGGTAGCGTGGTTGTGTATTCATGTACATGTACAGTACGTCAGTATGCATGTGTGCGTGTGTGTGTGTGTGTGTGTGTGCGCGCACTACATGTACATGTCGTATGCCGTTAGTGTATGGTAAGTGCTCATCGCGAAATCGGGCACCCCGCTTAAAGGGGCCGTGTTTGCTACTCCCAACCTGTCCCGATTATGCGATGAATACTGTATCTAAGTCACAGCCCATTGTCTGAGTGGTGTAAACGGTAGAAAGCAATGCTATTATCCATAGTGAAATGAATTGTTGATATCCCTTTTGAAGAGTCCTGTTACCATTCCTGGAGACTTCTGACGGAGATCTAAAAGTTAGCCAAGGACGGGCTCGTGAAATGATGTGTTGATATCTCTTTGATATTCTGATAGAAAGAGTCCTGTTACCATTCCTGGAGACTTTTGACGGAGGTCTACAAGTTACCCAAGGACCGGCTCTACGTGACCTACTTCGGAGGCGATGAAGCCGCTGGACTCGAGCCGGACAATGAGTGCAGACAAGTCTGGCTTGATTTGGGGTGAGACTTGAGAGTTTAAGATTATTTATCTTTTTGTGAAGTAGCCTTAGCATGTCTGAGAAAACTGATAACATATTACAGGTCAAGAACACACACACACACACACTGTATTGAAATAAATAAAACAAACAAACACCTGTCCTAGTAACTGTATGTGTATAACCTTCACTGGGTCTTTGTGGCAGCTAAACACTCGGGTAAAAGACGTTCAGAATAGACACCTATAGTGTTACTTGTCTACTGTTATAAAAAGATCTCTAGCACATACATGTAGCTTCTGACTCAATTCCTCAATTTTTGTGTGATCATCTTTACAGATTTTAGGAACATTTGGCAGAAATCCTAGCACATGTCCTTCCTCAGTTGTGTTGCATAGTTATAATGCTTCATTAATCATTGCAAAGCAGCTGAAAGTCCACAGCTGTTTACATAATTCAAGCATGTTGCTTCTATCACTTACAGTTACCATGACAATATACGATTCAAGTGCTTCTACCCAAGTGGGTAACGCTATTCCTTTGAGATAATCAGATCTGTCATTTCAAGTTCAGTGTTGGTGTTAGCATTGCTCTATATGTGAGATTCACAATCACATCCATGGGTACATATTATTCCCACTCCCTTCTTGTACGTGCATAGTCTGTGCTGATGCAATAGTCACCCCAGTGGAAAGTACACAAACACGCTAGGCATGGCCACATGAACCTATGGCTGGAAGCATGAATATGATCATGATATCCAGGGATGTCATAAATATGTGGCATTTTAATTCTTCTTCCACATAACTTGTCTTAGGAATACAAATTGTTCTATTATTTCCTATTTGATTTGAACCAAACACAATGATTTGTTGTTGTTGTTGTTGTGCAATGACAACACTACTCACTGTGTAGCTAGTAACAGTTGGTAAATGCTTTTGTTGATATGATCATAGATGTTAGAGCTCAATGTTAGCACTGAACGTGAAATCACCCAATCTGATAGATGTAGACTTTCAAATTAGTTCCTACTGTTAATCAGTACTTCTTGAATAGGACAAAAAGATGAAATTGAGCACATTATGAAATGGCTTTTTGGTGAAATTATGCTCAAGTCGTGAACTGTAATTTATTTTTATTTTTCATTACCATCATTTGATATCATAAAAGTATTTGTTCAATATTTGAATTTACTAAATTAGAAAAAGAACTTGTTATTGTATATCTCTATAACAAAAATTGTAACAATTGTTGAAATAGAGCAACAGACTTAGATGAATGATATTAAAGTCAATTTTACCAGCCATATTTTATGGTGAAGAAACTTATCTTTGGTAGGTCCAGTAGATGATATCAACTCATCAACGTGTTGTGCAATACTGAGGAATGTGATTCATCCCATAACAAAACAACACTTGGAGGTCAAAGTTGAGGAGACAACAAATCTCATTGAGATAGCTATGTTTGCCAAACGGAAGGGTTCCAAACCGGACCAAAAGCATTATTTTATATTTTTGGGTGTTTTTTTTTTTTTTTTTCATTTGTTTAAAGCATGAAATGATTGAAACCTTCCAATATAGGGCTTTTTACACTTGTAAAATTTTGCTTAGCCCCGGACCAACGGTGGGGCTAAGGGGGGGCCTTAGCCCCACCGTTGGTACGGGACTATCCTTAGCCCACTTTCTGTTTACACTCGTTTTTGCCAAAGTGGGCTAGCCCCACCGATAGTACGGTACTATCTGGCCCTGCAAAATAGCAGGGGTTAGCACCGCAATTGCGGTGCTAGCACCGCAATTGCGGTGCCAAGCAAGTGAGTGTAAACAGAACGAAAAAATAATCCTGGGCTAAGCGACGGAGACGAAGTCCGACCCTCACTGACCAATCAGAAACGAGGTAATCAAGTGCTGCCGGTGCGTGCGTGTACGTGTACATATTCATGTGGTTGGAAAGTCCGGGGCTAAGAAATACGAGTGTAAAAAGGTCAGTTTTCTCCTTAGCCCCGGACAAGAGATAGTACGGGACTAATTGGCGAGTGTAAAAAGCTGAAAAAATTGGTACGGGACTAACGATAGTCCTGGGTCAGAGAAAGTCCGGGGTTAAGAAACACAAGTGTAAAAAGCCCTTAAGTGAGGATTGGCTGTATTCTTTCTTTTTTTTTTCCTCCACAAGAAGGAAAAAGTTATGGTTTCATCACATGTTTCACACTGTTGGGAACAGATTGCATCATGTTTTCCCCTCGTTTTATCCCAGGCATGATTGCTGTATATAGTCAAGTCTGTTGCATTTTGTGTCATCATCATCAGATGATGACATACCTTCCAATTTTGTTTCTCACCACTTTCTTGTACAAATTTATATGAACTGTCATGCTTTTATTTTTAGAATGTATGTTTGTGTTCATGTGTGTATGCACATGTGGGTATATGTTTGTCTTTGTGTGTGTATGGATGTACAATGCATATGTATGTGTTTGTGTGTATACTGTAATTGTTTTCTCGGGTTTGGCTTATCACTTTATAATCAGTGCTAGACAGTCACCTTTACTCATATTTTGTCACAGCATTTTATTTCACAACATGACCAGCAAAGTCTAACATCACCAAGTAAATGTACGTTATTTGATATTTTACATGTCTTTCACTGTAGACCAAGTAATCAAATTCTCTCAAAACATCAAATGTTAGGAGAAAAACATGACATTATTTTTCATTTTACCCATAGCGTCCCTGAGGAGCGTGTTCAACCCTTTGATATGAAAGACAACTTCTGGGAAATGGGCGATGTGGGGCCCTGTGGTCCCTGCTCCGAGATCCACTTTGACCGCATCGGTGGCCGAGATGCCCGCCATCTTGTCAACATGGATGACCCAGATGTCCTGGAGATCTGGAATCTGGTGTTCATGCAGTTCAACAGGTAATAACTTTGGAGTGCATTAGGATGAGACGGAGAAGCCGAAAACTTTCTGTCTCATTAAAGGGATGGCAAAGTTTTGGTTAAGATGGGGTTTCAGGGGGGCATTTCATGCAGCATTTTGGTTAGATATTTTTCTGACAAACTGTTATAAGCTTCTGAAATCATTGCATCAAATTGGCTGAGAGCAAATTTGTCTGACAACTTTGTCGGACAAAATGCTTCATGAAATGAAATTATGGTATAATTCTGACTTTCTTGCCAAGTTATAATCCTGTGGAAATATTGAAATACAGTGGGCTTGTGTCCTTTCAACAACTTAGTGTATTTTAGGGGTTTGCAAGGTTTTTGGTACATTTTAGCTGTACAACCTCACCTGAGTTAAACTTGGAACAAGTCCCATGCACCACTAGAATTTAATGTTGTAAATTCCTAGTGTAGATTAGCTTCCAAAGATATGTTCACAAATTCACTTTTATAGCAAAAGGTGATTGTGCAGTTGATGCAAAGTCCCATATAGTATGTGAGAGGTGGACAATCAGCCACAAATAAATTAAACTACAGGGCCTTATGCAGTAAGATGAGCCTACATAAAAGCTCCTGACTCAGTTAACTAGAAATAAAGCAGATTTAGTGAGATTGCTACTTAAAACAAGTCATTTGTCACTTGATTGCTAGTTGGAACGTCTGCTTAAAAGCAAGTGGGTGAAAACCTTGCTTGTTCATAATGTGATATTATGCATTGCTGCCCTTGCCAAAACATTGAAATTTAATGAAACTTTACAGAATTTGTACAACTATTTTTCAAAGCCATATCTGGACTCAAAGTGACATTTGTCATTTTTTTGTGGAAATGAAATGAAATGAATTGAAATGAAATGAATTGAAATGAAATGAATTGAAATGAAATGAAATGAAATGAAATGAAATGAATTGAAATGAAATGAAATGAAATGAAATGAAATGACATGAAATGACATGAAATGAATTGAAATGAAATGAAATGAAATGAAATGAAATGAAATGAAATGAAATGAAATGAAATGAAATGAAATGAAGAATTTTGTTCTGTTTCTCTGTGACTAGGGAGAATGACGGTACCCTAAAGCCGCTGCCCAAGCCCTGCGTTGACACTGGTATGGGTCTTGAGAGAATCACATCAGTCATCCAGGGAAAGAGCTCCAACTATGATACTGATCTCTTCATGCCCATCTTCCAGGCCATTCATAATGTACGTGTGTGACCAGAAAAGACTTTTCTACAGAAAACACACAGACAGACAAACAGATTAACAAGCAAATAAAACAAACAAACAAAACAAGACTAAACTAAACTAAACAAGAACAAAATATAAAGCACTAAAGCATTGAAACACATTAATTATAGAAGTACTGTCTAAAAATTCAAAGCATCCTTAAAAACTTATCTGTTTAAAAAGTAACATGATTGTTAGACGATGACCTATGTAGTACTTTATTTTTTCTGTAATTATTTTTTCCTGTTTTTCTTTTTTCCTCTAAAGTGCATAGAGACCTTGCAGAAGGTATTATGCGCTATATAAGAATGGTCATAATGATAATAATTAAATTAATCGTAGTTTACTGAAAGTCATAAAGCAATA
This sequence comes from Diadema setosum, assembly GCF_964275005.1. Classification (NCBI taxonomy): domain Eukaryota; kingdom Metazoa; phylum Echinodermata; class Echinoidea; order Diadematoida; family Diadematidae; genus Diadema; species Diadema setosum. Next base: position 37,756,916 of record NC_092693.1, on the reverse strand, counting down.
CTCTCATCTGTTATACTTCAAACTTTCAATAGTCACACATGACTTTTGACTCACACAACATGGTTCTAGCTTGAAATATATTCTGATGCAGATTGTTGTGTACTATATTAGCTGTGGCAGAAGAGTATGTGGAAATCTTTGGTGCGTGTGCGTAAAAAGAAATTGAAACCTTGTCTGATACACCCTTAGACACATAGTGAAATTTCTGTGATCTCAAATATGTTCCAGTGTTTAGCACTAAAAGATTGCCTTGGGCACTTACTTTATATGATCACTACCCAACACAGGCATATCATTTTACACTAAAACAGCACCATGTAAATGTCTTCTTTCTGTTGTGATTAGCCTTATGAATTGCTCTTCAGTAAAATCATCGCATATCTCCAGGCTGTCTCCTCATCTGTTAAATAAGAATGTAAGTTTGTAAAAGGCAATGATGTCTCTGTGAAATTGTGGATATTCATTTCAAAAGTATTTGTCCTATATTAAAATGTTCAAATGAAGATGACACTGATACAAGCATCAAGGACTATCAGTTTATTCAGTTATGCACATTGAATTCCATTAATTTTAATGTAAGGAAGTGGAATCTCTTTAGTTTCATTTTTCAAGTGCACTTTCTGCCAAGTAAAGGATTTTGATCACAGCGGATCTCATTAACATTTCAGCATTTCATGAATAATGAATTTAATGTTTTTGACATTTTTCTCAGGCTACTGGAGTGCGGCCGTACACCGGTCACATCGGTGATGAGGATGTGGATGGAGTTGACATGGCATACAGAGTGGTGGCTGACCACATTCGTACATTGACCATAGCTCTGTCCGATGGAGGGAGGCCAGATAATGTCGGCAGAGGGTAAACACCTTACTTTAACACTTGCATTTATATGATATCTGCTAGCCTTTACTTAATTTTGCTGTACTGCCTGAGCCAGGACTTGCCTTAGCATCAGCCATACTTTTTTACTACTCCCTTGAAAATAGGTGGATAGCTATTAGAAATATTCATGTATTTCATTGGAAATGATCATAAAAAAGAAAGGACTGTGTTATGTGCACCAATTATTTTCTGTTTCTTGGTCAACTGACTGCCTTGTGGGAACCATAAGTTATTACATGAGCAAAATTCAGTGGTTTTATTGGTTATGGGATGACGATAGTCAAATGTTGATTCAACACCCTATAAGTATCAGAGTCAGGGAATCTTGCATTTGTTTGTGCTGGGTGGTTGGAAGTTGTCTTTACAGAGTCTTTCAGGGAAGAGGATGTAATAGGGCATAATTTTATAAAGCTTTTAAATGAGACTGCACTGTGAGTTGAATTTATTTATGTGAAGAGAAACAAAAACAAGATTTGAAATGTCTATTATTTTACCTGAGGGTGTGAGGCACCTTTAAGTCACCTCAAGCCTCAGGGGTGAATGTGGTGAATATCTCGCCCTAGTACAACGCCATAAGGTGACTTAGCATATTCTGTATGTAAGGTGTATATAGAAAGCCAGTTAAAAAGAGTCATGTCCCTTGAAGACCAATTCCTATGCATTGCATATTAAAACTCAAAATTTTACAGGGTGTGTGAATATGCCATGATGAAAAGAAGGTAGTCTTTTGAGTAAAGATGTTGGAAGTTTCTTTTCTGTCAGAAAACATGGATTCCATGTGAGGGGTTTTTAAGAAAACAGGAAAGGCTGATAATAGTGATAGTGACAACCATGATGATAATATTGAAGTGGATCTATACAAAGATAAAAGTTTAAAATCTGGACCATTTTTCATACTGTAGGTATGTCCTGAGGAGAATCTTGCGCCGTGCTGTGAGGTTTTCCACCGAGAAGCTGAATGCCAAGCAAGGCATGTTTGCCTCGCTGGTCAGCGTTGTCCAAGATGTTTTGGTGAGCTCCTGGTGCCAGTCTCCCATCATTTCATACCAATATGATTTGTCTGACGTTACTCCAGTACTGCATCAAGGATATCATCACTGTGCAGAGTTTGTAGTTAGAATAGAATGCTAAACCAGCAGTGTTGGCTTTGATTTGTCATGCTGCTTGCCCCCTCCAGCCATAGACATCTCAGTGATTTTGGAGTCTATAAACCCTGATAAGTAGTAGCACATTGTTGTGTTTTGTTAATCCTGCATAGTTTTATCTGTGGGCAGGTCAGAGAGCTACCAAAAAATGTTCATTTATGATTGCTAACATATCTGGAAAACTGATTCCGTAATTATGCATAGAATTACTTTGCTGTCCATCTCCCAGTAAAAGTGTCTAGGTAGTCTAGAGTATGGGTATTTATTCGCTGTAACATTTGTGCTGCCGTACATTATATTGTACTTTCCACTGAATTGTATAGCGTCAATGAGTTCAAATTGTACAAAGTTAGCCATAGGAAACCGATTCAGAGGAGTCAGCAGAGTCAGATTTGAGAGGAGAAAATTCTTCTGTATTAATAGTAACCATTAATTTACACCCTACTCATTCAAAAGGAGTACCCCATAAACTGATAACCTATTATGCAGAGACTACTGACTACTGTATTGTTCTTGTCTGTTTTTAATTTTGTCTGTACTTTCCGAGTCAAACTTATGTCCCTATTACTTTCAGGGTGAGGCATTCCCAGAAATCAACAAGGACCCACAGATGGTGATGGACGTGATCAACGAGGAGGAGGCGCAGTTCCTGAAAACACTCAACAGAGGGCGCCGTGTGCTGGAAAAAACCATCAACAAACTTGGACCTGACAGCAAAGTGCTTCCTGGTGAGTGTGAGACCCTGAGCAGCGTTCAGTCAGCTAGTCTCATTGTGTGTCTGTTTTAACTGTACATTCATTTGTTTGTGTGTTTGTTGATTTTTTGTTTTCTTTCCATCAGTCAAATATCTTTACTGGTATGTCACTGTGATATATTTTTGGTTGCCACATAAACCTACTTTATATGAATATATGAAGGGATTGATCGCAAAAGGAGTTAACTCCATTCTTGTTAATTTGAGACATTTATAGTTAAGACTGCTGATAACAAAGAAATTAGTAAGAGAATATGGGGCATTTTTCATCATATTTTCAAGAATATTCTTTTTCATGTTACAAGTGAGGTTTTTGATACTGCTCTATCTGATGATAAACTTACTCAAACAATTTTAAAATTCGTGCTTAGCCCATGTTGTGTCCAAACTCTTCATATGTAATTATAAGTCACTGACAAAATCTGTCCACTCAAGAATGAGTTTGATAAGGTATCATCCATCTTGAGTTATTTCCCTGACCTCAAATATCCCCTCCTCCCCCACCCCAAACAAAGGGGGGAAAAAGAAGGACTTTATCCCCTGATTATGAATTTAATTCAACGTATCCACCACCGGGCATGTCTGCAAAGTAATCCATGTGATGCCAACTACTGGTATTCTAACTTGGACTGACTTGCTCCAAAGTGAAATGACAACTTCATGATGATAATTGGATGGGGCAGGGTGTTCAACTAAAGTCCTAGTAGGCCTTCTTCATCTGCATGATTTTGTAATGATCCACTGTGGAGGATATTTCCATATCATTTTGAGACACAATCCATAGTTTGCTTAACTGCCCCTTCCTGATGTTGTTGTTGTTGCTTGTTGTTGTTGTTGTTTTTTTTTTTTTGTTTTTTTTTTTTGGGGGGGGGCTTGTTTTTTGCTGTTTTGTTCTGTCTTCTTCTTTGATTCCTCAGTCATTGTATGCATGTGTGTGTGCTTCCATGTGTGTGCTCCCGTTATTTTACACTTTAGCTTCGTACTTCCAATTTATTGAGCAACCCATATCTCTACAACTTGTCCTTTGCATGGACCTCTCTTTTCAAATAACACAATGATTTTTGTTCAAACAGTGTGGTGTATGTTTCAATACGCTCGTGCTCATGTTTTCTTTTCCACTTTGAGATGTATGTCCTTATGTTTTGTATTACTTAGATTTCTTGTAATTATTGTTCGTGAAAGAATGTATGTGATGTTGGAAATAAGTCTTGAATTGACGAGACTTGACTTGAGTTGACTTGACTTGACTTGACTTGACTTGACTTGACTTGACTTGACTTGAACGGAATTGACTTGAGTTGACTTGAGTTGAATTGAATTGAATTGAATTGAATTGAATTGAATTGAATTGAATTGAATTGAATTGAATTGAATTGAATTGAATTGAATTGAATTGAATTGAATTGAATTGAATTGAATTGAATTGAATTGAATCGAATCGAATCATGTTTTCCCAACAGGCCAGGCTGCCTGGCTCTTGTACGACACCTACGGCTTCCCGGTGGATCTCACCTCACTCATGGTGGAGGAGAAAAAGATGAGCATAGACCTGGAAGGTTACGAGGAGTCCAAGAAGAAAGCACAGGTGAGCAACTTGTCCTTCTTGAGAGAAGGTGATGGGGGCAGTGCTCACAGCTGTCACACCAATGCAGTTCTATTTCCGTGATCAAAGACGACAGACTTTGGAAACGTATAGCAGTGGCTGGTTTCACCTAATACACAATGTATTATTTCTTTTGCACAGTCATGTAATTATCCACTGAAAATGCACACCGTCCACCACTATGCATTTCAAAATGCTGTCAATGTCTGTCATAAATTTCTACTGTGAAAGAATACATGGTATGAGGTGAAATTATCCACCACTATGTTATTTTCAAACTCTGTCATCTTTCAAACTCAATCAGAATTATCCACTGTGAAACAATACGTGGTGTACCGTGAAATCACTCACCATTTGATACTCTATCACAGAGGAAACCTTCAAAGAATAATTGTATGTGATGACATAGTTAAATGTTTTTCACTTTAGAGTAAGATTTCAATATCAGTGACTAGGATGATCTAACATTTGAAACTGCCTTCAACGCCGTAATATGCTTGTTGTTACTATGTTATTTTGGAAGTATAGTCGTTCTGAAGGTATAACAGAGTATTTACTGTAAGTCTTCCTTTTATTTATTTATTTATTCATTTATTTATTCATTCATTCATTCATTCATTCATTCACTCGTTCATTAATTCTTCGTTTATTTTGTGTTTGTCTGTGTGTAGCTCCTGTCACAAGGCAAAGGTTCTGGAGTAGATGACACCATTGGACTTGATGTTCATTCCATCAATGAGCTACAGGAGAAGAGGAAGGTACCTCCAACAAACGACTCCTTCAAGTACAAGTACTCAAGTCAAGATGGATCCTACAGTGAGTCTACTCTGTTATACATATCGTTTGTAAAGCAGGGAGACAGTATATTGTATAAAGTGCTTTGATACACGGGGACTTGTCATCAACAACACCCTGTGTTAAATGCTTTGTTAATCCTTGTGACTTCGAAACAAGTGTTACAGTGAAAGGAAGCTCCATAACTGCCTTAGTTGAAGTGTTGAAACTCTTGGTATATGGTATATTGTGGGGATTTTAGTATGTGAAGTAGGTAACTGCAAGTTGCAGTGATTTACTCTTAAAGTGGACCTTTTCGAGGTTTGGATATTTTTGCGCAGTACATAGGAACAGAAACTGTTACAAAAATCAAAACTCATGAATATGTTTGTTGTTGAATGTTGTATGTACTTGGCCGAGTGTGAAAAATTACTTGTGCAAAAATGTCCACCTTTACAGTATGTAAAGCTAGAGATGAGTTGTTCTGATCGCATTCTGCTTATTTGCCAAGTTAGGAAGGTAACTTCAGTCATAGAGATACATGATATACGTAAAAGTAAATGTTGCTTCCTGAATCAAATCATGATATTTTCAGTGACCATTCCCAAATTTCAGCTACCATTGAATCACACCATTATGTTATAAACATTGGTACATTGCATTGAGTAAATGTAAGGAATTTGCCCCTTTTCCATTGTCTTGCAGCATTTGAGTCAACTGTAGGGACCGTCATAGCACTGAGGAAGAACAAGGAGTTTGTGGAGGAGGTTGATAATGGTGATGAATGTGGAGTGCTCCTCGACCAGACTTGTTTCTACGCTGAGTCTGGAGGGCAGATCTACGACGAGGGATTCATGGAGAAGGAAGGCGATGCTGTGAGTTTGGCAACTGAAAATGAGAAAGAAATATTGTCACATGTAAAAACCCCTTGTATAATACAAGTAGTATGGTCTCTTTTTTTTTTTTTTTCTTTTTTAAAGTTAGAAAAAGGGAAAGCTTTTTGCGTGAGGTTGCATGGGAGTATGGCTTTAAAGTCCAACCAGGAACAGCTCTCCATTATTTGCAAAATTCACAAATTTGATGTCACTTAAAGTAGTGTGAATGCCTGAAGTGTTTGGTATACTCTGTAGCTGTAGTGAAATTTACTGTCAGGAGCCAGTCAGTGAAATAAGGTACTAGTCTGTGGGCAAAGTGTTAGTTTGTCTGTAAAGTACTTTATCCCCACTCTATTTATCTGCTCATACTGTGATGGGGAATTCATACTCAAAGCAAGGTATTCAATCATCACATCACATACTCAGTTCCTCTTTAGAGACACTGTCCCCGCGTTCACACCAGACCCCACGAGGTGGGGACAGTTAGCAGAGATCTTATTTGACATAAGAAAGTTATGGTATTTCACACATGGAATGTACTCTGTCATCATAGGAAGGTACTTAGCCACTTTCATGAACCAATTGGGTACTCTTTTTACATTGCACAGTTCTTGTGAGGTACTTGGTCTTTACTGTTCAGCACTCGCTCATACCTGAAAGCACTCCAGATGTGACACTAGTAAGATAAATGGTAGTTCTCCAAATAGCTCAAGTCATGCTTATAAGGTATCTAGTCATTGGTGTGCTAAATTGTCCCTCCATTTAGGAACTTAAATACCCTTTGAGGTGTTGGGTCATTCCTGTGATATGACAAACATTTGTATGAAGTACTTCATGACACTTGCTTGTTCTTACCCCCCCCCCCACCCCCTCCCCCTCCCCGTCCCCATCCCCAACCCCATGAACAGGATGTTGAGTTCAGAGTGACCAATGTCCAAGTGAAGGGAGGCTACTGTCTTCACATCGGCAAGTTGTCTGCAGTGGGAGACACCACAAAGCTCCGTGTTGGTGACAGGTTAAAGCTCTCCATTGATGAGGTAAACCTACCCACCACGTTGCCATGGTAACCTTGAAAGCTAAACTTTTGTACCACAGTCTCCAAGAAGAATGTTATATTTGATAAAAAGTAAATAGACAACACATTTACATCTGAAGATATTCTGAGTGCGTTTTCTTTTCAACTTCAATATAGATGGAGTATACGATTTATCTTAAGACATGATAAACATGTTACAGAATATGAAGCATATATCATATAGATACAGTGTAGGTGAGAAAAGTTTTACTTTCTTTTATACTAAGAAATATCCTTTCATATAATATCACCCACTAAGAATTAGAAGAGTTATCATATGAATTCTTAACGGATTCTAATATCTATTTGTATATTTACTAGAAATGTATTAGTGATACTGCATGGTGATAGTAAACTAAACAGTTTGCTGTTTTCCTTATTATGGATGTTTGTCATGTTTTCATGGTTTCTTTGAAGCATATGCCAAGTAACTACTGTAAAAGTGGAAATTTTCTTGGTGTGGAAATTTTCACGGTGTGGAAATTTTCACGCATCTCACGCAACCAGAAGCTAGTGCAAAAATAAAAGCACACAAATGTTTTTGCGTGTCATATTATAACATATTGTGTTCCAATAGTAAATTTCCTGATTCCACAGAATTAAAAACATGCAAAATTCATCTTCTCGGCCAAGCGCAAAAAAAATTACTCTTGCTAGCATATCAACTTTTACCGTCCCAGTAGTCTGCCTCAGGTACAATGCATTTCTAACTTGTGATTTATATTTTTAAGAATATGTATTAGAAACGATTAATGAAGAATGAAAATAATGAAATATGGCCAAAATGCATATTTTACTCTATCTCTTCCAGGTGAGGAGAAGACCTGTAATGAGCAACCACACTGGGACACACGTCTTGAACTTTGCCCTCCGAAAGGTTCTCGGAGAGGCTGACCAGCGGGGCTCATTGGTGGCACCAGACAGACTGCGGTTTGACTTTAGTGCCAAGGTAATTTATGGTCCCACTGTGTGGTACAAATGCACTAGAAGTTGTTCACGACTGTAGCTCTTTGAAGAATTTAGTGTAGTGGTAATGACTATTATTGGTACAATTTCAATTATTGTTGGTAGTTATTATTATGTACTCATCCCTTCCTATATAAAAACTAGCCGGAGATGCAGCTTTCTCTTCTTCTGCTCCTAGGCTGTGGAATAAGCTCCCTCCTCTTCTCAAATCTTCACCCACACTTGATCATTTCAAACAAAACTTAAAGACTTATTTATTTTGATGTCCCTGTATGTGCACTGGACTTATACTGTCACTGCCTGGTATTTTGTATACATTTTATCTCCCATGGCGACCAGGGATGACATGTCATAGCGCTTTGCATCCAGTGGAAAAGGCGCTCTATAAATGTCTATTATTATTATTATTATTATTATTATTATATAGGAGTGATATGACCATACGGTATGCACACTAGTTTTAAAGTGAGTTAGGTCAACTTGCAAATCAGCATATGATTGATTGCAACAAACAGTATTTAAAAGTTTAGGTCTTAGGTGGTCATTGACATATACTGAAAAGCAAGATATTTTTGTGGCATGAAAGTTTTCCAGATTTGAGTTGATGGTCTTTTTCATGGCATGAAATTTTCACATATTGTCACTGCAATCAATGCATACAGAGTGGACAAGAACTTTCGCGTGCATTTTAATTCCACTTATCATGGCTCCCGCCAAAGCCGTGCATTTGAAATGCACACGAACATTCTTGCTTTTATAGTAGCTGAGTTGTTTTTGCATTCTTGACTTTCAGTCACTTTCAGGTTTCAATGTATGTTATACAGACTCTGGTTTCATTCATGATCATGTAATGTTTGTAAGTGATATTGTAAGCAACGCTGCACACTGGTACTGGTCCGACGGTCCTGGACCAGTAAAAATCACTGTCAGACCAGTAACCTTTTCAGGAATGGAACGGTAAAAAATGGAAAAACTGGGTACCTACTGGTCCGTTAGACAGGTCAGACCAGTGGAAAAAAATGGGTTAGTGTGCAGTCCTGTTGAAAGTGTTTTGTAATGAGATCTTTGACAAACTTTCTCACGTACATATCGTCTTCCAGGGTGCCATGACAACAGAGCAGATCAAGCAGGCTGAGGAGATTGCCAACGAGGTCATCTCTAAGAAGGAGACGGTGTACGACAAGCAGACACCCCTTGCTATGGCCAAAGCCATCCAGGGTCTACGTGCTATATTCGATGAGGTATGGATGCAGTGACTAGCCACTTGATTGATTGCATTTTGGCCAGACTTAAAAGACAAGTTCACTTTTAATTTTATATACATGGGGATTGAGTGAATGCAAAAGTGCAGTGAATGGGACAAAAAACAGGATGTAAAACTCCCTTGAAACAACAATAAAGGGATTATCAGAGTAAATTGAAATTAAGCCTGCTCTACTAGCATGTTCTATTCATGACTAGCACCAACTTTCAAAGCAGTAGCATCATCCTTTCAAAAGTTATTAGAGTTGAAAGTGAAGAGTGTGTCAAGGGTTTTAAGAAATGAAAAATGGCCTCTAAGACATACCTTATCACACTATTCTACAAAAAAACAGTGTTCTAGAAAAACTGTACAAAACACAATATCCTGTTTGTTTTATGATCCCAAATTTTAGAGTAACATAGAAGAATTGCTCTTTCAGAAAATATGAAAATCCCAAGATTGAATAGGTTGACCCAATGCACCTATTATGAGTCGTCGCGTAAAATCAGGGTGTATGACTTTTTGATAGTTTTGTGGTGCACAGTCACATATTATATTTATAGTAATGTTGGTTTTGTGATGCACGGCACATATTTGTAGTAATGATAACGAATACTCTCTTGCTTTTCTCCAAGACCTACCCAGACCCAGTGAGGGTTCTCTCAATCGGTATTCCAGTCGAAGAACTGACCTCTGACCCCACCGGTCCGGGCGGTACCATCACTTCCGTCGAGTTCTGTGGAGGAACGTGAGTCTCATACTTGCATTTCCAATTTTCTCTCCTGCAGCTGTCATTATTGCTGCATGATTCAGGTTGCTAACAACTCAAGGTACCGTAATGTCAGAATGGAGCTTCTCATGCAGGTTCAAATTATAGAATCAAGAAGTATGTATGGCTCTACCTTGAGAGCTTTGAGGAATCCATTGTTTATGGAATGCTCAATACCAGGATTTTTATGTTTTGTTTCACATCATCAACCCCCACCCCCTAAACACACGACATTTCTCTGAGCTAATCACCAGATTACACACAAAGTTTTGCATATGTGGGACTACATTCCATTGAGTTGTCTTCTGCACATCCTCTTGTGACAATGGAGCTCTGGAATCTGCCATCTTTCTTCATCAGTCCACAGTAATACTGAACAGCTATTGTTCTCTAAATACAAAGACATACAGGAAGTCTCAGTTCTGTTCAAGCAGTGGACTATTTGGAACCAGATTCGATGTAAAGATCATTCACCCATACCAAGTGCCACTTTCTAAAAGAGCTATGATGCTACCAACAGTCTTAATACTCAAGAAATTAAACGAATTAGTTGACTCTATGTGGTATGTATAAAGAGGATATTATCCATGGAATGATATCTGCACAACTGCTGCAGTTGCAGCTAGCAAATCACATGTAAGCTGTTTGCAATTTTTATTTTGTTTAGTAGTTTCTGTCAAACTTTGCTTCCCCCCCCCCCCCTTTAGGCATGTCAGAAATGCTGGTGACATTGGCAAGTTTGTGATCACGACGGAAGAAGCGATTGCTAAGGGGATCCGAAGGATCGTAGCAATCACTGGTGTGGACGCTGAGAAGGTGAGCCGAACTTAGATATATACTTTGCATGGAGTAAATATTGCCGTACTTTGCAAATTTGACTAACACTGCTGGTAGTTGCATCTAGACTTGATAGATTTCTTATGGTCAGTTGAATTTTACAAGGATTTCCTATTCATGCATGATATCTCACTGATTTTTAAGTTTCTTGAAAGAATCATTGTCTGCAGTACTCTGGTATCAATTTTATGACTTATGTTTGTAAACTTTCAGTGGCACAGAAATAGACATTGTCTAAAGAGATTAAGTAGCAACCATATTCAGGAGTTTTAAGAAAGAAAGCAGGAAGTCCTATCATGGGAGATGTAGTCATAGTGTCAAAGACTTGTTTTGAGATGTCAGTAAGATGAATGATGTAATGGTGTATCAAATGTTAAACCTTTCATGTGTAAGGTTAATCCTGAATAGTTTAAGTTGCAAACGTTGTGTTATTCTGTGATTTTTGCAGGCAGTGACCCGTGCAGAAGGTCTGGAGAGACAGGTGGAGGAGCTGGCAACCAAGGTCAAGGGGGCTGGAGACTCAACCGTGACTCAAAAGCAGCTAGCAAAGGCCATTTATGAACTTGGAAATGTAAGATGCTAAGGAACATGAACATTGCCATCATCTCTTCCTCTCCCCTTCCCCAACTCCTCCAACTTTACTGACTCCTCTCACTCTTCACTCTGACTTCTCCAGCTCCTCTTAATTTCTGAGAATTTATTCTCTATGACCAAAAGAATAACCTGATATTATTGGTTCCATGACATATCGCTGCTGGGGCGACAAGACCTTGTATCTACAAAAAGGCAAATGTTCAGGAGAGCAAAAAAAAAAACATAACCATAACTGTAAGTCCTTGGAGAAAATAAGACCTTAGCAATTGTCGCAGGAGCAAATGTCATGTCATTGATATTATGAGACATACTCTCTGTGTGTTTTAATTGTTTTGCGAAATTTATACAATTTAATTCTGCACCTCCTAGTAAAAGACACATTATAGCAATGTTCACAGATACGAACAAGTTTGTTTTTACAATGATATGTGTTTAGTTTTTTTTTCATCATGAGTAACTTTTTTATTGAAAAAAAATTATGACATTGTTCTATCCCTGAAATTATTTTAGCATACAAGTATTATATTATGTGCAATTTTCCCATTTTGAACCAAAAATTTTATTTTTTTTACTGCATGAGTATGTATTCTGATCTTTTTTTTTTTTGATCTGAATATGTGCTTCTATATTAATTGCAGTTGTTACTTGTGTATCTTTATGTGATCTACACTTAAAAGAGTTTCCATTATTCCATTAAAAAATACTCATGAATTTTAAATCAGCTAACATATTGATAACATTGTAAATGGCATGTATGTAGCTATCCAAGTCATTGAGGACAGTTATCTTTGTGGTGAGGGTAAAATTGCATTTTGCTAACCAGGAAATCTGTTTTGCTGCTGTTTCCAGGATTTGAATGTTGCCCTGGTACCCCAGTGGAGGAAAGACACAATGAGAAACCGACTAAAGGAGCTGAAGAAAAGTCTAGACGACATGGACCGTGCAAGGAAAGCAGAGGTCATCCAAACTGTGAGTGACATCACCCAATATCTGATTAGTCTTTCTCCAGAGGATTTGTTGGTTTGTTTGTTTTTTTCTGAACATTTCACAAATGCAGACTTGGGGATACTCTTCATGTATTTGTCACTGTTGTATCAAACCTTGTGTTTCAAATTCTCTCAGGTTCATAACATGTTTCATGTTTATAAAAGGATGCATGACAGGAATTACATGATTAATGAGAAATTATATTACTTAAAGAGGAAATTTATTGGAAAGCAAAAAGCAAAATGTGACAATACTATAGTGGCTCATACTTCTGAATGATTGCCAACCTTGATGAATGAGCAACTTGCTTGTCTCCTGGAGACATTGTGATACACAGTTACTGCAGATGATAGTGTCCAATATGGTGTGCCACAAGAAAAAAAAAAATGGTCGTCTAAAATTTGAAAGGATCACTTAGCAAATCGGGATCAGAAATTTTGCTTAAGTTTTGTGATGATGCAATGATGTTCAGAGTTGAAAAACTGTGAAATAAAAATAATTGTTGAGAAAAATTATTATGCCAGTTTGCACATAATTAGATATTAGTATTCATCAGGGCACCTTGTTTGCAACCCTTAGTGATGCAGGGTGGTTTGATTCAATGAAATGGAAGACTTAATAGATATTTGAAGAAACTCAAGATGATGAAGGCAATTCAAGTGTGTATTTCCTGATAAGGATAAGATTTTATTTCTGTTGTGTTCAGCTTGCTTTTGTAGATAACTAATATCCACTCTTGATCTTGATCTGCTGCCCTCTACAGGCCAAGGAGAAAGCAAAGCAGCTGATTGCTGCCAGTCCTAACACCCCGCTGGTGGTAGCAAGGTTTGAGGCTGGCTCCAGTTCCAAGGCCCTGGATGCTGCCCTCAAAGAGTTCAAGAGCCAGTCTCCCAAGACTGCAGCCATGCTCTTCAGCGTGGACGAGGAGGCCAAGAAGATTCTCTGTCTGGCTCAAGTACCAAAGGTGGGGTGTGGTCAGAATGGGGTGGTGGGATGGGTGTGGTGGTTGTGTGGGTGCGGTGATGGGGCGGGTGCAGTGGTTTGGCAGATGTGGTGGTGGAATAGATGTAGTGATGGAGCTGATGTGGTGGTGGGGTGCCTGTGGTGGTGGGGTTTGTGGGATGGTTGTTGTGGTGGGATGGGTGTGATAATGGGGAGGGTGTGGTGTTGGGTTGGATGTGGTGGTGGGGAGAATGTGATGTGGGGTGGGTTTGGTGGTGAAGTAGTTACGGTGGGGAGGATGTGGTGTTGGGATAGATGTGGTGGTAGGGTAGATAAGGTGTTTTGTGGATGTTGTGGTGGGGTAGGTGTGTTGGTGGGGAGGATGTGATATTGGAGGATGTGATGTGGGGCAGGTGTGGTGGTCGGGAGGATGTGGTGTTGGGATGGATGTGGTTGTGGGGTGGATGAGGTGTTGTTCTGGATGTTGTGGTTGGGTAGGTATGGTGTTGGCGAGGGTTTGATACTGGGGAGGTTGTGGTGTTGGAGTTAATGTGGTTGGTAGGGTGGATGTGGTGTTGGGGTCGGTGTGATGGTGGAGAGGGTGTAATGAGGGGAGGGTGTGGTGATGGAGCAGTTGTGGTGGGGAGGATGTGGTGTTGGGGTAGGTGTGATGGTGGGGAGGGTGTAATGTGGGGTTGTGTGGTGTTGTGGTGGATGTGGTGGTGGGGAGGGTGTGGTGTAGTGCGAGTGTTGTGGTGGGGAGGGTGTGATGTTGGGGAGGCTATGGTGTTAGAGTTAGTGTGGTGGTGGGGAGGGTGTGGTGGTGTCAAGAATGGTCCGTGTAGATCTTATGCTCACATAGTTACGAGACATTGAGAGAGGGTGGTGATTCTGGTGCCTGATATTGAGGGTCCTTAGATATATTAGACTATATTGATGATAATGTTGGATCTCAAGGATGATGAAGATGACATGATGATGACTCTTTCGATGATGGTGACAATGATTGTGATAAGATGAGAAGGAGGATTTGATTATAATGGCGAATGTTGATCATGTAATAGTGATGTGATAGTGCCATATACTAAAAATGTTCATACAATTTTCTCTTGCCACTTTTGTGTCTAGAAGAATTGAATGTGTATGACATAATTGATGAGAATATTAGAAATAAAAGTTTAACTTATACTAATGGTATGATGGTCACGAGACAATTCTTTGTTCATCAGTCTTAATGTAATTCACTATTAATGGCACATTGACATTCATTGGACAAATCTTTGTTGTTACATATCTCATTTTGTTCCAATTTTTTGACTCCTGTTGTCTTTGTTTTCCAACTTCAGGATGCGGTCAGTAAAGGTCTGAAAGCCAACGAGTGGGTGAAAGAAGTCTCCGGCCTCATGGGGGGTAAAGGAGGCGGTCGTGATGTCTCTGCTCAGGCCACCGGTGACAACATTGCATCTGTGGACCAGGCCCTGAAGCTAGCCGAAGAGTTTGGCAAGCTCAAGCTAGGCAGTTAGGGTTCCCGGAAACTTTCCAAGTGTGCATGATGATAGAATGCTAACAATTATCTGTCTATTAAGCTATCTTTCCATCTGATGGGTGTATGCAGAGGAAAAGGACTTTTAACAACAAGCCTACAGTGAATTTGTTTCATTGTCAATTTTTTCATTACTGAAAGTCAAACTTTTATTAAGATTTTGCTTTAACATTGCCTTATTCATGACAGGAAGACTCAAAGAGTCTAGGCGCGTGTAGTCCAGGGACTTATGCTCCGACAGAACGTGCAATTTTCTGTAGCAGGGACCCCTCCTACAATTTCTTGTGTTTCATTAGCGCAAAGGTGTATATCCGTAATAGGTGCCGCATTTTATTTTGGGCCACCATCTCTGCATTTACCAGGTATATCTATTTTCATTCTAGGTGGTACTTTCACCCTACCTGCAAATTTTCCTTTTTATGCATATTTTCCATGGTTATTGTGGGCCACCTGTAGGCAACCCATACTGCATGTTAAATGTGTAAGAATATCATTTCGTTCTTGCTACATCAGTATACTGAATTTGAGACACAGGAGTAAAGGGTGTGTTTCTCAGTCTGCTGTTAGGTATCGAGTTTGTGCTGTTTCTTCCACTATATTTGTGTCTTATTTAATTCCGGGTTAAGAGAAAAAAATGTAAGGTAGAGAATATTGTTATTCTTTGTATAAACAAGGGGACTTTCATTTTGGCTTATGGGCCATCTGCATTTCCTTGAAAGGAAAAAATAGATATATGCAAGAATTAAGGCAACATGGCATTGTAAATTCTCAGTATGTAACAGTCATTTTGAAATACAAGTAGGTAACACTTTGTCGCTTGGTGGTAGGTTCCATCAATGTGCCCCAAAAAACAAACATACACAGATAAGCATAGATGGGACTACAGCCAGTTGGAGCACTGGAGGGCACTTTTTCCAACTTTGTAATCATACATCCAGTCATGATACTGAGCACAAATTAGTGAATACAACAAGGACTGACATCCGAGATGTTTTCATCCAGTGTACTGTTGACTATAAGCAGAGCAGTTGTGTAGCTGGGTTTACCTCAGGCAGCCAAAATTTGCTCCTTGGCTTGCCATTTGTGTGTTGTGTATGCAACAGGGTGTGCATCGACCAGACTTCCACTCAATGTCATTGGCAGTCGGTTTAAAAGTATAATGGGTCCAATTTCACATCGAACAACTTCCTGATTTGAAAAAGAATTTATGTAATCATCACATGTGTGTCCTCCGTGTTGATTTCTGTTTTTGCGAGGTCTATTAGTAGTCACGTATAGCATTAAAGGGGTGGTACACTTTTGTTTGGGATGGGGTTTGAGGTTTCCAACATTTTTTTTCATGATAATTTTTTGAGATAATGACAAACCTCTTATGAAATGTGAAAGATCATTATAAAATTCTAAGAGGAATTCAAAGTTTAGTTGATGAAATTGGTTTTGAAATGGCTGAGATATCTGAAACAAAGCAATCTTAATAAAAGGTGGGACCCACCTTTTGCCAGGATCGCTTTGTTCTTCTCTGTTTTTGATATCAGCCATTTCAAAACCAGTTTTGATCAAATAAAGATTGAATTCCTCTTAGAATTGTATGCTTTGTAACATTTCATTAAGTAGTTTTTAAGTATCTCGCAAAAAGTTAAAAGCTGAATTTAAACTCAACCAATACTATACCATCCCTTTAATGTTCTAATTTGTGATTCATCATGTCTGTTCCCTGTATATTGATAATCGTAATAAAGCTTACTGGAGGACTTACTGTTGAGATGCAATCAAATTGCTTCTGAGCTAGATATCAGATTTCCTACACTGCTTTGCAGATAGGCTACTTTCTGTTTTCTATCAGTGAAGTACAAGAATATGACAGTCTATAAAGTTGATTCCAATTATGCAGCGCACAATGTATATTATAAAGTATGTCGTGGCTTAATCAGCTGGTTGAGCTGGTCTAGTTTCATTGCTCTCATGTGAAATTCAGACAAATCAGGATGGTCTGCTCAGGTAGTACATTTACTTCTGTATGACTAAAATCATGGAGAATGTAATTTTAAAACAAGAATGGTATGCCTATTGACTTAGATTATGATGCAAATGTTTGTGTGTGGCAGCATTTTGAGTTTATGGCTGCCCCAACCTAAAACATTCATGTTGATGTTAGTGCGGGAAAATTTATAACTTTATGTACTGCTCCAAAATTGTCCTGAACAAATCTTGGCATCTTTTGACTACAGTGTTGTATTCTTGGTACATTAGATAAAGGCAAAGCGCATTGTATACATGTATTTCTAGTAGTATTACTTTGGTTGGGTGATTGATTAACCCCTATGTAATAGAGAGATGCTCCATTCCAAAACCTATTTTAAAGATCATCATGTTCTCGAGGATGACATTTAGCATGATTACGAGAACACACATGATTGTGGAGGCTGATTAATTCTGAAAGTCTTGGATTATATCACTCTTCATGAACATGCAGTAAGTGTTCAAAAGCTAAAGCCGTCTTTCACAGACATGCCTATTTCCGGAGAAGCGTTTTGTGAAGCCACCATTGCTAGTCTTTTATGGATAACTGGCTTTTGGCCGTTATAGGGTCAGTGTGTGTGACTTTTCTGAGCGGAAAGCTCACCTATGCAGGGGGTGGAAAAATGTTCAAATTGTTTGTTTGTGTGCGTGTGTTTGTGTGTGCATGCACATGTGTGTGTGCTCTATTCAATGCTCAAAACATACAACCATTTTCTTTCCATATGGGTCATCCTGCTAGTCTTCTAACTACACATTCAACATTGTGATTTGTTCCCCACATAAATGAAATAGTACACTATCTCTTTTTCTTTTTGCCATTTTCACCTCTTCTTGGCAAAGAATCCTGACAATGTTCTGCACATGAGGGCTGATGCTGGTACGAGCATAATTCTTAGAATAAGACACAAAATTGTAATGACCATCTATTCTGAAAACGGTTCAAATTGGGAGAAAATGCATACTGTGTACAAAGAAGCAGGTACGGTGGATGATGTATACCAAGTGAAATATTGTTAATGGTCTGATGTTGCATTATGATGGTATGCATTCAAACCAGCACGTGTGTTGAGGGAGATTTTTTTTTATGTGACTCTCACCTTCTTCAAGATTTGTATTCCTTTCATGAATTGTGGTACATTTCTGCATTTAGCAAATGTTAAGTCATAATATGTGGATATTAAAAAGTAACAATAACCTGATAGCTTTGGTCCATATGACTGTTCATTGCATTGTGTTCATGTTTTGTTTGTAATCACAAAAGCGTATACTTCATTAATGAACCCACTCAGGCACAACAGGATTTTTTTTTTGTGTGTGTCTGTCCAGCAAAGTTTGCAATTCTGATTCTACCTGGTTGCCCATGTGATAGTGAATACAAGGAAACCCATTGTTAGGATCTGATTGCCGGAACCACCAATTTTACCTTGTTAATTTTACCTGGTAAATGTACTGAAAAAGAGACCAGCTAAATAAAGTACATTGTAGAATGTAATTGTAAAATAGGGACTGCCAAGTTCACCTTATTTTAAGTGGTATGGTGTTGTCAATGAGCTTGGATCCGTATACATATAACAGGTTTTCCTGTACATGTATAGGGTAGTAAAGTTGGTTGAATTGATCATGATCAGATGACAGCATAATTCAAAATGGAAACATTGAATAGGACATACATATACATAAGGCACTTACGAATTATGAAATTAACGGAAGTAAATACAATGTGATGCAGAAAATCAAATATTGATTCCTCTATGTCCTAACAAGAAAGTACAAACCCAAACTGTAGTCAAGCTTTCTGTCGTGTCTGTTGTGTGTGTTTCATATATTCTGCTTTCCTTTCCTCGCTTCACCTGCTTCTTCTCTTTCTTCTCCTTTTCTTTTCTTCATCTACGTCATTTTTCCTTCTTCCTCTGCTTCCTTTAAAGGGAAGGTAAACCCAAAAAGCAACGTGGATTGAGTGAAGGCAGCAACATTAGTAGAACACATCAGTGAAAGTTTGAGGAAAATCGGACAATCGATGCAAAAGTTATGAATTTTTAAAGTTTTGGTGTTGAAACCGCTGGATGAGGAGACTACTAGAGGATATGACGTATGAGTGGACAACAATACAAAGAAAATATAAAGGAAATTCAACAAAAATTTACTTTTCTAGAATTATGAAAGAGCAATGGACCAACCTCTTTCAGAAAGCAGGGGGAATAATTGCTACCCCTAACATATGTCAATATCAAGTTGATGGAATTTGTAATTTTCATGAAAAATGGATTTTTGTAGAATTTTCTTTATATTTTCTTGGTATTGTTGTCCACTCATACGTCATAACCTCTAGTAGTCTCCTCGTCCAGCGGTTCCAACACCAAAACTTTAAAAATTCATAACTTTTGCATCGATTGTCCGATTTTCTTCAAACTTTCACTGATGTGTTCTACTAATGTTGCTGCTTTCACTCAATCCACATTGCTCTTGGGGTTTATCTTCCCTTTAAAAGTGAAAATGACCTTTCTTTCTCCACTTTTCTCTTTTTAGTTCAGTATATTTCATCAACTTGTCAAGTACCGGTCAGTCGATTTTGAAGCAATACGGATCTGAATGAATCACAATTACTACAAACTATTGAGTGTTTCATGTTTGCGATTAACATAGGAGATTAATAACAATTGACACCTGGCCATAAAAAAAAAAAAGCCTTTAAAAATATCTTCCCATCTGTCATCATTGTATTCTATAGATTGTTCTTTGAAATTATCAAGATGTGACCGTTGGGACATAGGATTATCACGTGTAGCACAATGTAGCAAACAAACATAATCACAAAGTGAGGCAGCGTGCAGACATGACAAACACAACAGAGGGATCCGATGTACGTTTCGCGCTGTGAAAACGGCTGTCTGAAACACAGTCAGCGGGATCCCCCCCCCCCCCCCCATATCGTGTGTACGAACTTGGTATGTGGTTGATCACAGTTGTCGGGGGTGGGGGGTCTTTCAGGGTTCTCATCCATTCAACATGTAGGTCCATGGTGAACCGAAAGACTGTGCCCCTATTTTTTCCCCGCTTAACTGCTCCATTTTCAGAAGAGGTGTGTATCTTTTCCTGGCTGTGGAGGGTACTGATAAATAGAATGAATTTCCTGTCGTAACTCCGCAATTAATGATACGACATTGGAACACTATTTTTATGCCAACTTTTCTGTACTTTTGTGACCTCAAAAGGTGCTATGCGTAGATAATAGACAAGTCACTGGCCTTGATCACGCAGTTGTTTACATACCCCTTGCGTCGGACTGCCCTACACAGAAAATAGACTAATCTATATTGAGTGACACCTGTGAGACTATTGTCTGCGTTGAAAGGTTCTTTTCTCAAAGGATGTGTGTAGTCACGTGACATACCCATTCACAAAGTCTCGCTCTGCTAGATAACACAAGTTCCCTGTATCCATATGCCATCGAGTCTGTTACACATTCTGTAAAGGGTGTATGACGACTCTTGATGTCATTTCAGGGAGGCTATTCATCCATAAGGCCCTACAGGCCGGCACTATACACTATATTTGTTTATGTCATACTATCATATCACAAGTATCACAAGTATCTTTTCAGTGGACCTATGGTGATCGAAGAACTTACTTATTCCCGTGAAAATATATACTATAGTTATGATAGTTTGTAATGGGTCCAGGAAATTAATTTTGTCTGGATTCCAGGCTTCAGTATCTGTGTAATCAATGTTCTTTTCACAAAGCCGTTTATTATATGCGGTTTGTTTATAGTAACAATCATAGAGAAGGGGAGATAAAGAGAATGACATAGAGAAATGTCGAGTGGGATGTTGAACCAGTGTATTGATGGAATGAACTGAAAAAGCCCCCCCCCCCCCCTCATAAAAATAAATAAATAAATAAGTAATAATAATAATAATAATAATAATAATAATAATAATAATAATAATAATAATAATAATAATAATAATTAATAAACAAGCAAACAAACAGTATTATATGAGAAAACAAATAACGTTATACACAGTACTTCTATTGCTAATATTGAACGATCTCCCTCGTGCGTATCTCCACACAACCTGTATCCATCTTACGTCCTGCATTTTCGATATTTATGTGACACTTCAAAGTAGTCATCGCACGAAACTCATTTGTCAAGAAACAAACCTTGTATGCGCACACATTACATAGTGTCGAGACTAATTTGACTAACTTTCGTTTATTCTTTTAAAGTGTCGTCATGTCTAGGCTACGTCATGCTCAGCAGTTTTGTGGTATACACGTTTTAGATACTGATTGTAGATAGAACGCCTTGGTTTTGTTTCCACTTTACGTAGTGGTCAAAATCTTTGATGTTATTGTTAGTACGTGACTATGCCTCTTAAAGAGTGTCCTATTTAAAACTGCTAATCGTCCGTAACATTTCCCATTCAGCGCGACTTATATTTTCGGGTTCACAAACTTCACAGTACATAATAGTACATCAAACTCTGGGCGACTGAGTGATTGTACTTTCCCGTCTGATTGTTTTATAGGCGCGTGGTGACAATGATTAAAAATCACCCCTTTCATCATATGAATTGTTCCAGTTCACCGTCGCGTAACTGTGCCCGAAAAAGACTTCAAGAAACTGGCCTGAACCACTTCAGAGATGAGGTAGAATAAACACGGTAGTGAGCATGGTCATGTAATATATAAATGGGAGGGTACAGGTGTTGTTACCTCTGGGCGAATAGTTGCGTCTGCGGTTCTTTCATTCAACAAAGACAATTCCACTTAAACGCGGGGAGGGTGAAATGACTGGCACTATTAAGTCGCAAAAGTGCAGCAGCCCACGATTAGCCAGGAGCATTTGTTGTGGCTGTCACGCTGTGTGCATTTCATATCTTTCAGTCAGACCAAAACAGACGAACGCATGATAGGTTAAGCGTAAAGATTAGACTCGTTCTTCTCTCCTCGCACCCACGATAAAAGAGTGAGAAGACAGCGTAGATGACTATCCACATAACTCGTGTGCAGTCATCGAGTCAGTAATCGGTTTCTTTTGAAGTGGCCTTACACTGGAGTGTGAATAGTCTGCTTTGCACGCAGAAACAAGCGACTCCAAAATGTTCAAATCGATCGCTGCGATCGAAATCGTGGAATCCCTCCTCTCTGTCCAGATCCTCAGATTATCAATGCCGATCACTACGAGGACAAATCAATTCCTCTTATACAATGATGATCCACGCCGGAATCTGTGAGCGTTATTCCGCCTGGAAAAACCAACACAATTTGAGGCCTTATCTCCTCCCGTAACCGTGATAGAGGTCAAATGCATCTTGATGGGTGGGTTACACTTCTCTGCCGTAACGCGTATAGATGCTTGCTTGCTTCTTTGGATGTTATAGAGATAGTATAGTTTTGGCTCGGATGGGAATTTAGATAGTAACGTTTGGGGAGATAATTAGAAACCCCTAGTATAAGATATCAAATAATATACAATTTTAAGAAGAATTCAAAGTTTATTCGGTGAAAATTGGTTTTGAATTGGCTGAGATATAAAAAAAAAAGTATAACAAAGTGGTCCTAATAAATGGTGCACGGACCTACCTTTTATTAGAACCACTTTTTTTTTTTTTTGCTTTGTATGTAATACCTTAACCATCAGCCCTTTCATGCAATGATAGCGTAATGGCGTAATGTCCATTATATTAGTTTAATATTATACAATGCAACATTTTGTAACTCTGTCATCAGATACAGAGATGATGATATGAGTCGTATACCACGCACAAACCAGTGTAATCTCCTTCGAACACGGAGACATAAGCTATTCCTGTATCATACATCACGGTTACAGTGAGCATACTTTATGATAATATTACACGTAAAATATAATTACAATGTAGATGATTATGTTGCAGATGTGATGCTATACCGGCCAACATAGTGTATTTGAATGCTGGCAAAGGAAACAGTAATTGGAACATACGATAAAGTTCTGAATTATGTATGTGTATACAGTCAAACCTGTCTATAGCGGCCATCCCAAGGTAGACGGTGGTCGCTATAGACAGGTTTGACAGTATGATAGTAATAAGTCTTATCACTCATCAATATGTGTGGGCTCTTTTCATTTTTTTTTTTTATTTAAAGGGAGTATAGCCATCATATCCAAAAATTGTCAGGCCTATTTTACGAGGGAGTGAACTTTTTGGCTCCGTCAAGCATTTGCAAGTACAGAATGTAGGCCTACATGATAGCGAAATATGTATGACTGAGGGGATAATGGTATGTTCTATGTTGGCAATGACTGTGGTGTTTCAGGGTCATCTTCTGAACTTTAGATGAAGGTTACTGCGGAAATGCAATAAAGGGACTATTTTTTTTTATTGGAAGGTATTATAATAAAATACATGATATATAAAGGCATATTCAAACAACGGGAAAGAGCGCACGACGTATATTGTACCCACTACTGAAAAAAAAAATGTTAAATGAAGTAACGGATGTTTAGAAAATTGCGCAATAAACCGTCATTAGGACCTATATCATCATCATCGTCGTCGACGTCATCATTAATGCTATCATTTTCAATGTCATAAGAATTCAATCATTGTCACTTTATATTTTATTATAGTCGGGCTAACAGAGGTAGAAATAACAACACTGTTTGACAAGTCCACACTACACTGAACTGATTTTATCAGAGGTGTTTTTGGTTGTTTGTTTTTTTGTGTGTGTGTGAGTAGGGGTGGGGGTACTACGTTCAGGTCTGGATATCAAATTTTTATGATTTCGTGAAAGGTGTAAAACTCCCAAGTATACCAGCACCGTCTACTTCATAACCCTTTCTCCATCTTCTTTCTTTTTATAATTTCTTCTTTTCTATTCATTGTTGTTCTTTCTGTAATTTCTCTTTCCTCATCTTCTACACGCCCCTTCTCATCCCTCTTGTTCTCCCTTTCGTTCTTCTATTCTTCTCTTCCTCCTCTTCCTTTTTCTTACCTTTATCTATCATCCAATCACCTTTCCTCTAGTCTGACGATTCATCCCAACGTGTTACAATATTTGGATTTTTTTTAAAGTATTTCGAACCTTAACCCACATTCATCGCGGTTTCAGCGGTCTGTGTGTTCCCCGACTAATCACGTTCACCTCTGGTTGTCATTCTCGTGAGCAAGACCAGAATTCGACCTTAGGATAAAGAGTACCGTCGATTGAGTTCACTGCCCTTTTATTATCCTTTTTCATTGCTCTTTCGCTCTTTGGCCTTATTCTATGACGACACGGTAGACAGGATGTAAGCAACTTACATGATTTTAGTAAATGACTATTTATAACGGACTATTCCAATGTGTGGTGCGTACATAGGAAACACCCTTCCTATGACACAGAAAGAAATATATCGCGTTATAATACATTTTGAACATCTGCATTCAAAAGCTATGCAGTGTATACATAGTCCGAAAGCTGCGTTCCCATCTTCAGATGAGCCTACATGAGGGCATGAAGTCAATATTTGAGAAGGGGTACATTAATGATATGCCCCTTTTCTTTTCTTCATATCCCTCCGGAAAAAATGGAGGAACCCAAGACAGGCATCGTTAGCTTGTTAGTCAGGTCGCTTAATCCGCTCGAACAGGATGTCATTCATGACCACACGCCCATGGATGGAGCAAGTGAGGCATGTCCTACCTTCCTGGAAAATAATGGTACAGTCCCCGCTCAATCATTTTGATATAGGGGTGTAAAATTATTTTGTCCAGAAGATTTACGAGCACAATGCGTCACATGGAGTTATACTGTGTAAAACGATATCGATATTTCGGTTAAAGATTTATTAATACTCAATCTACATATTTCTGAATTCTATCTTCACGATATCATACCGTCATTCATCTTGAAATTGGCGTAAGAACTTTTATGTACCCTATTCTTAAGTCACAATTGACGAGCCATGTGTACACATCCATATTTGGTTGCCACCTCTCTAACAATGGCGCGTGACCCGCGGTTCATCAGAGCCGTAAATTGCGTCAAAAGGAACCTTGTTGGCAAATCACTTAGTATGCGGTGAGGACCCCACGCATTTATGGGCAAAAGCAAAGGAGGACATAAGCGAATCCGACGAGTCAAAGTACACAGAAAGGTTGATTTCTGGTCGTAACCTCCACAGAAGTGCAGACGAACGCATTTGACCTACAGAGTGGCATTTTAATCAAGGGTCTCCAAGGATTGCATGCATCAAAACTATGTTGTCGCTCTTTGTGTGACTTATCAGCGTCACAGAGGGGCTATGTAGCCACATGCTCGGATTAAGCCGGTCCTGGGAAGCGGAAACTACAGATCAGTATAAATCAGGTGTATAGCTTAATCACGGAGCTTCATGGTTTAATTTTCTCTAGACAGAAAGAAACGCCCCCCCCCCCACACACACACTCAAACACTATATAAATACTATATGTTCAGGAATATTGAAACAAAATAGTGATTAGGCGTTTTGTTGTTGGGGGTGTTAGTCATTTTAAATTTTTGAGCGCTTGAATTTGTGCTGTTTTATGTTCATTCATTTCAAAGTGTCTGGATTCCATCCGATAAACTGTAACTCCCCGAATATTTTGACTGCGAAATGTATTTGTCCCTATATGTTGTGGCAGTCGCAAGCTTGTAAAGCATCATCAAAATTATCGATCATGTCATTTATAAGTGAATCGTTATCACTGAGTGTGACAAAATCAGTATAAAAAAATCAAAACAAAAAACAAACAAAAAAAAACGGATAAGTTGTCATTCTGTCCCCTTCTCTCCTCTCTCTCCCTCTCTCTCTCTCTCTCTCTCTCCGTCTCTCTCTCTCTCTCTCTCCCCCCCCCCCCTCTCTCCGTTTCTCTTACGGATTGGGTAGATTGACATTTACACT
This sequence comes from Diadema setosum, assembly GCF_964275005.1. Lineage (NCBI taxonomy): Eukaryota > Metazoa > Echinodermata > Echinoidea > Diadematoida > Diadematidae > Diadema > Diadema setosum. The sequence goes on along the minus strand of NC_092693.1, from coordinate 37,731,006 downwards.
GCAAAATATCCCGGATCATAACACTTATAAATATGCAAAACTATTACTTTAATTTTTAATTATAAGGTGTGATAATTTTGGTAAGCATTTCATTTCAATTCACTTTGCATTTATTTCCATTTTCCGAAATGAATTGAATTGAACCAAATTCAGGGCAAACAGCAAATTCTCATAACTTTGCATTATTCATGTCATCTTTGTGTTTTCAGTTATAGTTCTTTTAACCTTTCATTTATTTGACCTTATAACTTCCAAAATGACATATGGTATTTTATTCATTGGATTATTCATCTTAAATGCAACATGTGTCTATCGACTGATATAATCATGAATACATTCAATTTTTTTGTTTCTCTATTTATAGATTAGAAGCAGCACTTTGCGAAGATACAGCGGTGAACTCAGAAACGTGCACCAGACAATACAATTATTGTCATAAATCCATTCTTGAAATATGAAACTACTTCGCGCTGTCGATGCACGTACATGTCAATTATCACCCCAGACTCATGACCCATGACAGAAAGATAGATCCCCTTAGTACACCCCCCCCCCCCCACTCTACTGCGAGCAAGAAAATTACAAAGAGAACGAGTTCAAGTTCACATAGAAGGGCGAACTTTTGATAGCATTACTTGGCTCCGGTAGAGTCCCAGGTCAATGCACTATTGTCTGCCGGATCAAACGGTTTGTGGTTAATTGAACTTTTTGGTATAGGTTAACAGCCGTCTGTGACATTGAGTGCCCAAAATTTGTTGTTTTTTATTAGAAGTTGCAAATACTGCGAGCTATTAGGGGGAGGGAGGGGTGCGGAGAGTAGGAAGGTATAGAGGGAGGGGGAGTGAGCGGCTGAAGAGATGTTACCATGGTAACGTGGTACATTGAATCAGCGTCTCGTGGTTGCCTCATGAACTTTTTACCCGGAGATGATGCGATCTACTCGCAAGGGGGTACTTGTACTTTTCTTTCTCACTCTATGCTATTAACGGGCATAAAAGATGTTAAAACACGCAAGAAAGCTCTTCTGTTATGTAAACTTCTAATGAATAGCAATTAAAAAAGAAACCGAGGAGAACAGAATATTTCCATCAATCAAAATCATCGTTCTCTGCCCTATTTCATTCGCACATTATTGAGAGATGAGAGCTTTTCTACTCCTGACCACTGAACCGCAAACTGGGTTATTACATAACAGAATGTTCTATACCTCTTCATGCAGAAGAATGCACGTCCTAAGCAAGCATTGTAACCGCAGACACATACATGCAGAAACGAATGATATTTGGGATCCCATAGTATTATGCCATACCAGTTATACTTGACAACAATGAAAATGTCCGCCTTTTTTTTTAATTCAAACCTGGCATGTACTCTTCAAAAAAAAATTAGGTTTCAGTCAGTATCGTTGTTCAATTCAACTCAATTCAATTCAATTCAATTCAAAATGATTTTATTTCCATATAAAGTAATACAAAGTAATACGCTTACATGAGTACATAATAGTAAAGGAACTTTGAATCACGTAAGTTTCAACAAAACATGAATACAATTATTTTAATGATATCAACTCTGGTTTGGATAAATAAACAAGTGAGCAATACAATCTTAATTTATAACTCTACATGGAAAAGAGGAATTCACAAGGAAAACATAGCTGGTGAAATTTATGAATTACTCTAGAAGGCGAGGGCATCTCAAGATCCGTCAAGGACTCTATATGTATATCCTGATGTCAGGCGAAATAATAAGAAAAAAAGACTATATGACAAGGACAAGAACAAAAGCAGGGACGGAACAGACAGAAAATAAAACTAAAGATAGGCATGACAAAGACAGGGAGGGAAACAAAACAAGACAATGTCTACAATGTCAATGTCAATGTTCAGTTATCTGGAAAGGTCACCAAGGCATGAGGAAGAAGAAATTTGGCTTAAATCACAAACTCTTAATGATTTGAAAAATACTCATAATTAATTTATTTATTTATTTTTATGAAAATAACAAAAGAAACATTTTTTTATCTGTTTGATTTTTTTTTTCGTCAGGATGTCAAAAGAAATGTTTTCAGTTTTGATTTCAAGGAAGGAAAAGTCAGAGCATCTTTTAGAGTACTATCAAGGCTGTTCCAGAACCTCGGGCCAGTGAAAACGAATGTATTTTGGGCGAGAATTGTACGTAGTAATGGTAAATGATATTCACTGGAACGTCGAGTAGGATGATTGTGTACCGCATCATTGCGTCGAAAGATTTGATCAAATATTTGTGATAAACTTTTGTTATTATATTTGAACATAAATTGACCCGACTGAAATAGATATAAATCATTCATCTTTAATAATGTGTTTTTGCTAATAACTTGACATTATATTATCTGAGTCATTAGTCATGTTGCTGTTACTACTGCTTGTAAAACTCAAGGGAGTGTACATGGGTGGGCGACTGGCACCCCAACCCCCCCCCCCCCCCCACCTTTTAGCCTAAAAGAGTGTCGCTACAGCTGTGTGTAGTGAGATACAATAATACAGTCTTTGTGTTACAGTCTATTTAACAAGTCAAGACTAACTGTGTGTGAAACAGGTCTGAATTGACTACAGTCTATGCAAGAACCCCATTGTCAAGATAAGTCCCCTCTCCTTCCGGAGTTAATGTAAACATTACATAAAGACCCCTTTGTGTCAGCCCAAGTTATAAGAAGTGGTCATTGTTGGGAAGGAGCCCCTCTGTGTAATAGTTTAGAAAAAGTTCATTACAGCCAAGGATGCTGTGAAGTGCAAACCGTTGTATCCAGAAGAAGAATTACGGCAGATAAGAAACAACAATTCCTATACTATGTACTTTTGTAGTCACTGTATATACCCTATATTATTATGTGCTTTCTATGTTGTAAGAAAGTCAGTTAGATGATGATAACTATGTAAGATACTGACTATAATAGACAAAGGAGCTGTGATTCAGGTGGATGTATATGCTCCCATGAGTGCTTGTCTTTGTTTGTGTGTGAGTAATGCATGCACATGAGTGGTGTATGGAGATCAGGTGAACGCCGTTGCTGTGTTAATTGTAGTCTTCAAACTTTCTATAAGTATTTGTGTAGATGTCAGTGATTATTATGCACATGATTTAGCATCATTCATAATCATGGATTTAAGAGTAGAATAACACTGGGAAAAGCAGGTGATATTCCATATCCTCAGTAATTTTCATGCTTGTAATATTAGTAGCATATAAACGAAATATAGAGGTTATTCATCCTTTGAGGTATCATCATGCGAGAGACTAATTATAGTTACATGTATTCTGTGTAGTAAGATTATTAGTATTTTGAGACTGACACATACATAATGTGATAAAAAGTGTAATTTTTTAAATCTATATAGGTGACATAATGATATTATCTGATCAATATAGATAACACATTATTTGACAGACAGATAAAGGAAGGTATAGTTTAAGAAGTGAGAGGATATATGTATACACCCGCTATACAGTGTGTATTTACAGCCCAATGTGAACTTAAAACAGTTTGCATGTGTCAGAGGACAAAATTTTGTGTTGAGAAAGTGTATTACATTGCACAGGTTTGGTGTGCCTATAGGGTTTAATACAGAGTCCCACAGTACAGGGAAACAAACACTCTGTTGTTTTTAGAGAGAGATAAGAACTGGCTAGTGGCAGCACAGAGTTCTGGGGCTGCCATCCCATACTACTAATCCCCCAGCTAGTTTCACTTCACCATTTTGGGGCATGTGTACTTGCACATGTTAAAATATAGTTCTGTTGGTTGATTAATGTTGAGGGTTAGATGCTATAGGAGAGAAAGAAATGAGTATGTGTCTTGCAAATTACAGATGAGGTTATACAGTATATGAAAATAATAACCAGGAATATAATTTATACGGAAAGGAGGAGTGATACTTTTGTGAGTGATCAGTCACAGAAAGTGCTGAGCCAACCAGTTTTGGTGGTCTGGGGCATTGCACCTTGCTCTGCAGAGAGGGGGAGAGGCAATCACAGGTCACTGGAGGAAATCTGCTGTAAGTAAGCTTGTATTTTGTTTTCTAAATGATATTTATGTTGAGTACATGATTTCTGTATGCATATGCTTATTGTGTGAAGTAGAAGTAATTTGAATGCATATTACAGCTTTATAGAGTACATGAAAAGTTGAGGTGAATGGAGTCATTGTCCTCTTAGCCATTGACCCTGTGTGTTAGCTGCACACAGAGTACACAGCAGTGCACTCAACCATGCACTTGGCACAGAGTAGTAGGAGTGAAGAGTTGTGTAATTTACACCGTGCGATGGAGTTTGTAAAGTGGGTGAATATTGCTTTGTATGAATGGAAGTTGTAACAACCATTATTATTGGCTCATTTAGATATCATGTTTATATGATTAGAGTGTGTATCATGCGTTATACCTTTACAATTATGAGTAAGTTAGTGAGGATAAATGCCAAACAACATGTGAGGTTGGCATGAACGCACGTCATTTTGGATCTTAGGTTATATTGTGGGTATGGCGGACATTCGACATAGGGGGCGCTTTCATGTAAACAATGAATCAAAGATGGCCGCGCCCATGGTATCGGCATGTGTATCATGTGTAATTGTCACCAGTCGAGGTACTATCTGGTTGGGAGCATACCAGTACTTGCTTGTCTACCATTTAATCCTACTACCATGTTGTATGAGAGGACATACAACTGTACATGTGAATGCTATGGTTTGAAATCATTATGATAAGGACCATCGGTGTATATATGTTTCTTTTATTTAGGATAATTTCCGTTGTGTATCAGCAGTGAGGAGACAGCTTATCGTGCGAGGCTGATAGCTGTTGTGACCTGTTTGGAAGACGAGTGGCGTTTGACTTTGGGTATAAATATGTTTCATTTTTCTTTACACATATATATGCAAGTTCATAGATTGTACATGTTGTACATACGTTATGTTGTTGACAAGTTGCATTTAAGTTTACTAGACAGTGATGATGTGGATGCCAGTATACCAAAACCAAGTGCAGGTTATATTGAATTAATGAGGTGATTATATTATGGATTGATAAAGGTTAACATATATAGGAGGAGAATAAGTTTGTTTTATGTTTTTATACACAAATTATTGGTTCAACATAATGTTAGTATTTGATGCGTAACTAAGTAAACTGGAAGTTTTGGCATGGATTGTGTTAAGCAAGATTATTAAGGAAAAGAGAGCAGTTGATAATGTTTTGGATATAATAAGTCAACTATTTAATTCATTTGAAGGAGTTATTACGTATTTGATATTGATAATATAACATAAAATAGTTGTGGTGTATGATTCAGTGGAATTATAAACCGTGATGGAGATTATTATCGATCATCAGTCGTTGAGCAAGAATTATGCATTTGGAGTTACAGTTTTAATAATTGCAGTAAATATCACATAGACTAAGACAAACAATTTAAAGCTTTTGTGATTTGTGTTAGAACCAAGTGGGTTTTGTGTAACAAGCTAACATATTGATGGTGTAATTATGGCATATACGAAGTGTGTTATGATGTTTGTTTTTTTTTCTCTGCTTGTTCTTTGCAGGGTTTCTTTTTTGTTTCTGTTTTATTACTGCGGTAATAAACGCACATATCACTGCAGATCAACTAGTCCGCTCATTCATTTATGAGTACTCCCGGGTCTCTAAACCAACCCAACCCCTAGGGCACATCCCAGCCCCCCATCCCCCGACACATGATTATATTTTATCTCAGTAAATTAATTTGGATAGTCATGAGTTATAATAATTTACCTCTCAATCAGGGTGTATTCAAATGGTATTTGATAGCATATATTCATATGTTATATTATAAAATATTTTTGAGGTAGAGTGAAGTTAAATCAGTTGTCACAAGCTGTTCATGATAACAAGCTCGAACGCTGAGATATTATTATGAGGGATATAAATCACTCCAGATTTGTAGTTTGGCTATCATTTATGGAAATATAAAGTTGAATTTGAATAATCACAAGTGTATGTTCACAAATTATGTCATTTACACTGATACACGTGCAGATTTCAGGATAGTCATATTACTGTTTTATTACCTTGTTACATGAGTGTAACCAAGACAGTGTGCATTGAGTGTGCATTGTACTGCATTTATTGTGTCAGATTGTTGTCTCAAGATCGATGACAAGTTTGGACTCAAGAATTAAACCGGAATTAGCTGTAATCTATGTTTCCAGTGTCATCTGTTGCATCTTGCGAATAACGATACAGGGCATATCACAGTGAACTGAAACTCCTCAGCAACTAGCTGTATAGCTGGGGCAGCCACAAAGAGAGTGTTGTGATAAAACGTGCCTTCTTTCCTTTACATTTCCTTGTTAATAACAACAATAGTGATAGTTGTATAAAGTAGTGATAACAACAACAACAACAACAACAACGTAATCATGATAATAACTATACAACTGAAATTACTCTACAGAAGAGGACAAGCAAAACAAGAGGACAAGAAAGACAAGAAAAGATACGGAAATAAGATGGAGAGGAAGAAAAGGAAAATATACTATATGTGTTTGTGAGATTATATATGTATCCATGTCTTTTTGTGTTTGACTTTATTCACATAGTTTGTGTGCATTCAAATTCTTTAATAAAAGATGAGAGTTTAAGCAACTCAAAGTATAAATTCTACAGGAGGACACTTCTTCTCCTTCTTCTTCTTCTTCTTCTTCTTCTTCTTCTTCTTCATAGGGCCTATTATTACTATTATTACTATTATCATCATTATTACTATTATATTATTATTATTATTATTATTATTATTATTATTATTATTATTATTATTATTATTATTATTGTTATTATTATCATTATTATTACTATTATTATTATTATTATTATTATTATTATTATTATTATTATTATTATTATCATCATCATTATTATTATTATTTTCTTTTATTTCTTCAACTCTTCTTGTATGATAACAATAGCTAATGTCATTACGTTGTTGTTATCATTGATAGGGAGCTTTAGATTTGCGACGCGGTCCCTTAGGGCCTTGGCCCGAATTCTCAAAGGTGGAATAACTTTATTACACCGCTTATTCCGCCGATTTATTACACCTCTTATGCAAATCAGGCCCTCGTGACGTAAAATGACGCGATTTCTTTCCCGGAATCTATTGTCAAAGGTGGAATAACTTATTCCCCGGTATGAGAATTCGGGCCCTTGTGTCGTGTTGCAAAGTACAGTAGCTTGAAGACGCAGCCTATGCAACTACAATAGCGCCCCCATTATGTCGTTCGTCAAAATGGCATAAAGTATGAGTAGCTCTCTGCATCGTGAATTTGAGCAGATGCTGAGATGGACCAGAACAGTTGTGAAAACTTAAAGAGATTATATAGTTTTGGTTGAGACCTAATTCAGGTTTCTAACATTTTTTGGTGAGATAATGAGAAACCTCTTACGAAATATGAAAGAGCATGTAATTCCATGAGGAATTCAATGTTTCCAGAAAATTGGTTTTTAGATGGCTGCGATATCCAAAACAGAGCGATTCTAATAAAGTGTGGGATCCACATTTTATTACGATCGCGTTGATTTACTTTGTTCTTTAGATGTTTCAGTCATTCCAAACCCGATTTCATCAAATAAACTTTGAATTCCTCTTAAAATGGTATGCTCTGTACAGTTTCATAAGTGTTTTCTTGGTATCTCGCAAAAAGTTCAAAGCCCAATTCTCATCTCCACCAATACTGTACCATCCCTTTAAACAAGTACGACGAGTGATAGATTTTTTATTAGCGGTCTTGTGCATGCGCAGAACAGTTTTTTTTTTTTTTTTTTTTATCTTAACGTCCGCGTGGCAGAACTAAAGCTCCTTATTGTTGTTATTAAAAAGAAGAAGTATTTGACCGCAGGTACCGGGCGTGCTCCGCAAGTCACCTTTTCGGCAATTGCCACGACGCGACGCTGCTTCCTTTTGGTACAATTATCTATTTGAATAAACCAGTGACAGGCGCGGTGGAGCACCCCTATTTGCATCTCATTATCGCCCCGTTCTATTTGAATTCCCAACGGGCATCCACGGCTGCCCGAAACTGTGTGCATGAAAAAGTCAAATCTTTACCTTCTCCTTGTGCCGCTATGCGTGCTGCTAGTAAACTCAAACTTCCCACACTATCTAAGTTTTTAAAAACCTTCCTTTTGATGAAAAAATTATGAAATTTGCTGCACTAGAACCTGAGATATTACAGCGTTTTGAAAATCACCTCTCGCAAAACATGCTCTCTGTTTTTTTCCGACTGGACTATGGCCGGGCTCCAATGTGTCCGAAATTGGCAACATAACTATATCAGGCCTCAATCCATATATGGTGAAAGTTTTCGCTTTTAATTGGTTCCACCTGTACTTTTTGAGAAATCAACCTGTTTCTGCAGGGTTTGGAATAGAAAATTGTAGTCAGTGAAACAATTGAAAATGACGTCATTTCTTTTCCCGTAATATTGGGCATGCGTGTTACGTGAGATTCAGGATTTCGTGCTCATTGTTGGTTTGCATGTGACGCAGTCAATTTTGCTGAGTGTCGCACGGCGGTGACTGCTGAGCTGCTGCCGCGCACGCTGCATGCAGCAAAGCGTTGTGTGTGCTGTGACATGCAACGCTATACAGTCACGCGATTAAACGACCTGTACGCTTTGCGTTCGTGTCATTTTTGACATCACCTTCTGTTTTTTTCCGACACAACCATGGCCGAGAATATTACGGTATGACATTTAAAATGCAAGCAGATAAATAAATTTCGGTGTACTTTGTTCGAATGGCGCTTTGGTTCCGCAATCACACTTCGTGAATTTTAGGATGATTTTCGAGGCATATTTTTGGTAATTTTGCTCGCCAGGTTTTCGCTAAAATTTCACATGTTATCATTGTCAAATCCTTTAATATGTTATATGTGCATATTCGGACATGTTTTCAAATTCAAACTAACTCAATTTTAATCCGAAAATAGGTTTCCTTAAATTGTTATTAGCTTGAGAAGTTGTTTACTTTTTCTCAACTACGCGAGTACATGTTGTTTACTTTATGCAAATGAGGCTCGGCTGCCGATGGATTTCTGCGAGATAATTGGGGTGCTCCACCGCGCCTGGTGAGTGAGAGCCTCACACCTCCCTAAACCACTATCATTTTATATTTTGTGCGGTTATCAATGAAAACTGCTCTGTTCCATTTTTTTTTAAACGGTAATATGTTACTCTAATCTAAATGCAGCCAGCTTGAGAATTATTGAAATTGTCTTTAGAAAGAAATTTTCCTTAATTTCAAGCTGACGCTAAAAACAAGGGCAAACTAATGAAAATAAAAGTTAAGTGCGAAAAGCATTAGACGAAGCCGACGCATTCTTTTTGCCTGCCGTCGATAGATGGCGCGATTCCAATTTCTAGTATCCGTTGGCCAGAAAAAAACAAAAAAAACACAAACAAACAAATGAATAGCAATCCTAATGAGAAGGGCGTAGAAAGATAACTCGGCAAACTTCTGCCGTAAATCTAAAAATTTTCATGAGCTAGATACTAGTATACCAATCAAAATTGAGTCATTGGTGTCAGCCTTTGCCACCCCATCAAACAAGAAAATTATTGGAAAATACAATGAAAACTGTCCATTGATTTTGATTGATTGAAATTGACAAGTCTGTGTTACGTTACATCACAATTGTACCCACACACTTAATATCTTGAATTTTTATCAGGGGCCGCGGAAGCGGGGGGGGGGGGGGGCTGCAGCCCCCCCACACTTTTGGTTCGTCAAAAAAAAAAAAAAAATCGAAAAAAAAAATCACAACACTCATGAATTTTAATCCCCAAAGATTCCGCCCATAGATTCTTCCCGTCTGGGGGGGGGGGGGGGGGGGGGGAGGGGAGGGGGTCTTGACCCACCCCCTCCCCCCAGTCCCGCAGCCCCCCCCCCCCCCCCCCCACACACACACACTGAAAAACGTTCCGCGGCCCCTGTTTATTCATGTATAAATACATGTATATAAATTGTATATAAATTGTTAAATTTTATTAGGCCTATCGTGGCTGTTACACTGTTTTAAAATTAGAATACTGTACGAGCTGAAATTTTCGCGGTGGTTTTATTTTCGCGAATTTATTTTATTTTCGCCTTTGAATCGCGAAAATAACAACACGCGAAAATAACGACGCGCAAATAACTACGTTCAGTTAGACCCTCGCAACCGCGAAATTAACAACACGCGAAAATGTCCTCTAAGGACCAATTCGCGAAAATATCTGTACGCGAAAATTTCAGCTCGTACAGTACATGAAATGAATTGAACTGAAACACACTTCGCCGGAACTTGAAGAATGAGCATACAAGTGCACTATGATACTACTTAGTAGTCCGTATCCCTAGGCCCATAGATTTTAAATGAAAGCTGAATTTACCATTTCTGTTTTGCATTATGTCAAAGTGTGTGTGTGTGTGTGTGTCATGGGCGTAAATCCCGGGGGGGATGGGGGGGATATATCCCCCCCCCCCTGAAATGGAGGAGGGGGGATGGCCTGTACAATCATCCCCCCCCCCCTGAATTTTGAGGGGAAAAAATGGAGGAAGCAGAAATGTGATTGTATCAATTTTGGCATATTGCATGACGTTTGTACGCCGGCCTTCAGACAGGTAACAGAGCTGAACAGTATTCTGCTCGCTTCGCTCGCTCGCGAAGAAAGTAACATCGACATACACTGTAAGGTATGGCTCAGGCGTTGACAACGTCAAATAGTATAGGTCTACATGTAAACATGCTATGACGCGAGTAACTGGGGACCATCTGCAAAATATGTACGAAAACATACAAACAAACAATAACAACAACTTTATCGCCATACAAAGAATCCCCTCCATTTCCTGAATCATTCCTGAGAAACGACAGTGACTGATGACTCAGTCAGGATACATCTATGGGCATACCAAGGGAAGATCAGGGACGTCGAATCTATGGGGGGCAAAGGGGCATTTGCCCCGCCCCAAAGGAAGTGTTTAGACAGACAAATCATTTATCCCCCAAGCAATTCCCGAGATGAGGACAAATCTCGAACTTTCTTAATGGAAAATTGTCCAAATATCGCCAGAACTATGCACCAGATCGTTGTATTGCAATCATGAACATGCAAAAGGTCCGCTATACAGGATAAGGGATAAACTTTGTACACTTTTGACATAGACGTATATTCCCTAATTTATCAAAGAGTGTGCAGCAGATCTTTCACTTAACAAAAGCAACCTAATATGTATAGAGGAGTCGATGGGGGGGGGATGGTTCTCAAATAAAAGTGGGACAAACAAAAGCGAAAAATATAGCTACAAACGGCAGTTTTTGGAGTGTAAAATGTTAAAATTTTAAAGCTCGCTCGCTCCGCTCGCTCGCATTTAACCGCTATGCCATTCTCCTGATGTTGCTGCCAGTGATTGACAGCAGGTGCACCCGGTGCGCCCCCTTAATTTCCAAAGCGAAAATATAGCTACAAACGACAGTTTTTAGGACTGGAAAATGTCAAAATTTTCAAGCTCACTCGCTTCGCTCGCTAGCATTTAATCAGTATGCCATTCTCCTGATGTTGCTGCCAGTAATTGCCGGCAGTTGTGCCCGGTGTGCCCCCTTAATTTCCAAAGCGAAAAAATACAGCCACAAACGGCAGTCTTTGGACTGTAAAATGTCAAAATTTTCAAGCTCGCTCTCTCCGCTCGCTCGCATTTAACCGTTATGCCATTCTCCTGATGTTGCTGCCAGTAATTGCCGGCAGTTGCACTCGGTGTGCCCCCTAAATTTCCAAAGCGAAAAAGTATAGCTACAAACGGCAGTTTTTAGACTGTAAAATGTCAAAATTTTCAAGCTCGCTCGCTTCGCTCGCTCGCATTTAATCGCTATGCCATTCTCCTGATGTTGCTGCCAGTGATTGTGAGCAGGTGCGCCCCCCTTAATGTCCAAAGCGAAAAATATAGCTACAAACGGCAGTTTGGGGACTGTAAAATGTCAAATTTTTGAAGCTCGCTCGCTTCGCTCGCTCGCATTTAATTATTATTCCATTCTCCTGATGTTGCTGCCAGTAATTGCCAGCAGTTTTCGCCCGGTGCGCCCCCTTAATTTCCAAAGCGAAAAAATACAGCCACAAACGACAGTTTTTGGGACTGGAAAATGTCAAAATTTTCAAGCTCATTCGCTTCACTCGCTCGCATTTAATCATTATGCCATTCTCCTGATGTTGCTGCCAGTAATTGCCAGCAGTTTTCGCCTGGTGCGCCCCCCCCCCCCCTTAATTTCCAAAGCGAAAAAATACTAGTACAGCCACAAAGGACATGTGGGACTGTAAAATATCAAAATTTTCAAGCTCACTCGCTTCGCTCGCTCGCATTTAATCGTTATGCCATTCTGATTTTGCTGCCCCATTGCCGGCAGTTGCGCCCGGTGTGCCCCCATAATTTCCAAAGCGAAAAAATACAGCCACAACGGCAGTCTTTGGACTGTAAAATGTCAAAATTTTCAAGCTCGCTCGCCCCGCTCGCTCGCATTTAACTGCTATGCCATTCTCCTGATGTTGCTGCCAGTAATTGCTAGCAGTTGCGCCCGGTGCACCCCCTCCCCATAATTTCCAAAGCGAAAAAGTATAGCTACAAACGGCAGTTTTTAGACTGTGTTAAAATTTTCATGCTCGCTCGCTCCGCTCGCTCGCATTTAATCGCTATGCCATTCTCCTGATGTTGCTGCCAGTGATTGACAGCAGTTGCGCATGGTGTGCCCCCTTAATTTCCAAAGCGAAGAATATAGCTACAAACGGCAGTTTTTGGACTGAAAAATGTCAAAATTTTCAACGCAAAGAGATTTCACCGTAGGAGGGGGAAACCCCCCTACCATACCCTCCCCCCTCGCTTGATTCGTTCCCTCACATAACCGCTCCTCCTAAGATCAAATCCTGTCTACGCCGATGATCGGCCCCATTATTTTAGTAGGCCTTCACAGTGATGTCGCACAGCAAGAGCTGAAATACCACGATTTTGTCATTCAATAATATATTGTGAATATTTCATTTTCTTATTGCTTTTTTAAAGAAAAGAAAACAAAATTTTCACCACAAGTGAGCACCAGATCGCTGAATTTCAGGTCTGAAAATGCAAAATCTTCCTCGTGTGGGAGAGGGATACCCCCCCCCCCCCCATACACACCCTTCCCCCGTTCGGTCGTTCCGCTCCCTCTCACAGATATTTCCCAAAAAAAAAAAAAAAATGTTTTCATACTTTTAAGGTCTGATTTTCATACTTTTAAGGTCTGATTTTCCGCCGAAAGTTGTCTGACAAGCAAAAAAAAAAAAACCCAACAAGAGCAAAAAGTCTTTATGTTGTTGCTGCCACTTTTCTCCCACTTTATATTTCATGCAATAAGAGTGGGGCATCCGATCCCTGTAAAGTGTGTGTGTGGGGGGGGGGGGGGAAGGGGGGTACAAAGCTTCTCCCCCCCCCCCCCAAAAAAAAAAAAAAAAAAAAAGGCTGCGCCGGTCCGGTTATGGGCTTGTAATCGTGGTGATGGTGACCATCCCCCCCCCCCCCCACTCCTCAGTATGGATTTACGCCGTTAGTGTGTGTGTGTCACGAAGTATTTCTGTCTTGATATACATTTGTTGAATTTCGTCCTTACTGGAAACATGAAATCAAGGATTATAAAATCAGCACAGTTACTTCCAGATTAAAACTCACATAGATTTGCAAATTGGTGCCGAACACATAGGGCCTATTTTACATAATAATTTAAAATTACGTTTTGCCATAAATAGCTCTTGTATCCCCCCCCCCCCCCCCCCTCCGGGCCACACACACAAGGGAGATTTTGCATTTTAGACTTAAAATTCAGCGATAGGGTGCACAGTTTTGGTGAGTAGTTTTCGGATTTTGTTCCTATTAAAAAGTAAGAAAAATTATTAACAGAAACAAATAATTGTATCAGGAAATCGCGCTATCTCAGCTTTTGTTCTGCGAAGGTTCGTCATCACTGCACTGTGGGGGCCACTCCAAGATCCAATCTTAATTTTTTGCAGTCATCCATGGTGGATTGTCTGAAGCAAGTAAGTGGATGTCAGGAGGTAGACTCTTGCTGTCAAGGCTTGACGATTATGACGAATGATATGAAAGAGTAGGTTCAAGGAATAGTTTCGGGCAAAGAGTATAGAAGCTAACTTGGCTTCTACACTCTTTGGTTTCGGGTGAGTCATACGAATATACCCGACAGTGACTCGAGTGAGGATTGGAAGTTTTCTGCAGATCAGACAGATCATTGGAGATACCAGGCGTAGCGCCATCTCCCACCAGAATGAGAGGGCTAATGTAAAATCTCAGCCCCATGCGTATGCATGCACCTGCTCAGCTAAAAAACTCTGCATGCGCACTAATTTTGGAAACTTTACTGCTTGTGATGAGTCACTTTAAGCTGAGCGCGCGAAAGCAAGGCTAGAAGTACTCGATTCCAAGCAAATATAAGGGTATGTAGATTCTAATGTATATCTTGTTCGTTAGTGTACTGTTTATACCTCTGAATGAATGGCATGCCAAGACTGCAAGAGAACCTTATCCTGCTCTTAGTCCCATTCGTTGATGAAATTGTTGTGTCACTAAGTGCCTCGTCAGGTCGTAAACAATTCGCAATCAATCAGCATTTCACCAACTGCTGACTCGTTGTCGCCGGCCCGATCTCCATTCTTGTTACCTCCGCCAAGAGAGGAGGCGTTGGTTAATTTGTTTGTTGGTTGGTTTGTTTCTTTGTCTGTCAGCAAAATAACTCAAAAAGTTGTGAACGGATTTGAATGAAACAGCAAGGAACAGGGAAATTTTAGTAGTGATCCGGGAATTTTCATGGATTTCTAAAATATTAAGGATTTTGATATTTTTGCAGGTAGGGTCAATGAGCTTGGGAGTTCAAGCTGCGCATATTTGAGGTTTGCATATGTACACTGTCTAAAATGCTACCTCTAACAATTAGACAGTCTTTTTTTAGCCCACCGGAGGTGTGGGGAGCTCGCTCCTCGGAGACTATAAAAGCGTAAGGGATCGCCTGTGGCGTCTGTCCGTCCGTTGTCCGTCCGCAATGCTACAAAAACTAGAATAACTCTTTACTGAGGACTTCAATTTCAATCAAACTTGGAGGGAAGAATGGTTCTACAGAGTTACCCATTTTCACCTCAAGGTCAAAGATCACAGACTGAGGTCAATGAACTTTAGGGCCCAATGTTGAAAGTTTTTAGGGCGCGCTTCGATTATGACTCATAACTTTTGATGTACCGTATATCAATGTCCATTTGTGACCAAACTTGAATGTTAGATGTCCCTTGGGAAGTTGAAGGTCACCACAAGGTCAAAGGTCACAGACAGGGGTCAACAAACTTTTATGACCCAATGTTAAGTTTTTAGGCTGCGTTTTGATTATGACTCCTAACTTTTGATCCCTTTGTTCGTTTGTGACCAAACTTGGATGGTACAATGTAGATGTCCCTTGGGGAATATGAAGGTCACCAGATGGTCAAAGGTCACAGAAAGGGGTCAACAAACTTTTAGGGCCCAAGTTAAGTTTTTACGGCGTGTTTTGATTAAGGCTCATAACTTTTGATCCCTTTGTCTGTTTGTGACCAAACTTGGATGGTAAATGCCCCTTGGGGAGTTGAAGGTCACCACAAGGTCAAAGGTCATAGGTGGGTCAATAAACTTCCCAGAGATAGAAAAACAATTTCTTCTATGCAAATGGGCGAGACACAATTTGGCACTTGCCTTGTTGCTAGGGCGAGGCGTTGGGCACGCTGTGCAGCAGCTTGCTGGAAGTTGATGACAAAACAAAAGAGTCATCTATGCACAGTGAAGCTTGAAGGTGGTCATAAAAAATCAGCACCAAAGGTTAACCTCCCGTGACAAAATTTTACCACGCACAAAAGCATAGGTTTCTACATGTACCGATGGTTGAATTTTGGAAAGCGTTATGGTCAAATTATGGGCGGCTTGGGAAGGAGTCCCCCTTCCCCCCCCCCCCCCTTTTCACTTCTACACACTTCGTCTAAAATTTGACTGCCGATGTTCAACTACTTCATTACTTGTTATCCTTTTTGCCTGTGGTGAAATTGCATGGTACGGGAAGAAATACAGTAATGGTAGTGAGTGTTCTTATCAGTCTTCATTCTCTGTATCGGCCCCTACACCACCAAGGTTGACTATGGGCAAAATCATGTAGGTTTCTACAACATGTAGCAGATGGTCAAATTTTGGATGTCATTGTGGTCGACTCGTGGGTAGCTTTCGTTACTCTGCATTTACAGGCTCTTCTTGAAATACTGAAGACTGCCGGCACTGTCACTTCATACAGCGTACATGGTAGTACCTATAGTACGCTAAACCATTGTGTTCATTATAACCCCTGGAAGGGGGGGGGGGGGGGGTATAGGATGGTTTATAATGCATGAAAGCTGATTTCACTGCTACTTGCAAAGTGAACCAAAATGAGCCCGTTTGTTCTTTCTCCTTGCCAGTGACCAATGTTGCATTTGCAATGCCTTAAACCACCCAAACAAACTAGAAGATCAGCGAATGTTGGGGAAGTAGGTACAACTTACACTTAAAAATCTCTTGCATTTTTCAGGATAACATTTTAAGACAAAATGGAGGAGAATTCTGGAGGAGGTCCCTTGAAGATGTTTTCTCTTCGTGATGGAGTCATCTTGGTGGGTCTGTCTGTGGTAGCGACATTTCTTCTCCGGGTACAGCAGAGTTTCAGCCTGGTCCCCTCATGGCGCTATGAAGTCACAACAGGGTTCAGTGAGGAGAGCTCCAATATGAAGACCTTGAAGAAACTGTAGGTGCATGTCATTGGGTTTTTTTTTTTTTTTTTTTTTTTGTCTGTATCAGTGTTTGTATCAGTTTAAAACTTCAGATGTCTCATTCATGTTATTCTTAAATGAGATCTATCATACACATGTAGGTCCCCTTCCCCTATTTGATGTGTACATGTAACAATTGGTGAAGAACACAAGCTGTTTTGTTACCTGTCTTGGTACAAAATTTGGTATCTAGGGCATGTGAAAACAGAAACAAAAAACAAACAAACAACAAAGTACACTTCTAGTTTGTAAGAATCCTTCAAAGAGTACAGATTCTATGGAAAAACTTAAACAATGCACAGCATTATTTTGATAGCCTCTTTTCAGCATACGTTGATGAGATGATATCTGGTCCCCAGAGATAATCTGAGAAGACATTTTCTTGCTTGCAATGAATAGAGACATTCATCTTTACATGTTATTATAATTAGCCTTTCATCATTTTATCAACAGGCCAGTTCCACTGGTGGCTGACATTGAAAGCGATGGTCAGAATGGTAAGTTTAAGTTCATAAAACTGAATAGTAAGCATCTTGAAGCTCTGTGGGTTTTGGGTAGAAGAAAAGGGCACTCATGATACAAGCATTTTGATGAGCTGTTGTGATTTTTATATTTCACTTCATTTCTATACAATATGATGAATGTCAGCTGGTGACCCACACATCAGTTTCTCCTTTTCATGTAGGAAAAGATTTTACCACTTATCAAGAGAAAGCCATTTTGCACCAAATTGCTTCATTTTGCAATTTAAGTAGCAGTAATGTTTTCTAACTCCAGATTCAATTAGTATTCATTTGTACATCCTGGTACTGTCTGTTGGAATGGTGTAATGTGAGATGTCAAAGGGGTGTTAGATTGAACACTTCAATATTTTATTATTTTTATATTTCATTTGAGAAGGTTTAGCAAGAAGGAATGGCTCATGCAATGTTGCACACTGGCACTGGTTCGACGGTTCCTGACCAGTAGAATCACTGTCGGACCAGTAACTTTTCAGGAATGGACCAGTAAAAAATTGGAAGACTAGGTACCTACTGGTCCAACAGACAGGTTGGACCAGTAGAAAAAATGGGTTAGTGTGCAGCCCTGGCTTTTGTGTGTGACTTCTTGTTGACACAATGGAGTATATGGTTCTTTTACTTTTTTTTTTCATATTTGTTGCCATAGAGATACTTTTAGCTACCAAGGACCCATCTCTCATGCTGCTCAGGGCCTCCAAACTCCTCCAGGAGTCCAAGGCTCTGCCCTATCTAAGCACACTGGATGAATTTTCACTCCTCTCCAGTGGAGAAGATGCACAGAAGGATAGGAGGAGACCAGTTGCCATGGCAACAGGCTACCTTGAGCCACTGGTATCTAAAGACCAAGTCCGTAAGCAGGTGCGTGTGTTTAACATGCTGCTGATCTGATGTCTGTGCCGATGCATCTTATATTTCTTGTTCATCAGTTTCCATGAGTGATCAGTACAACTCATTTTGACACAAATGAAATTATCATGAATTTGAGACAAGATCCACTTTACTGCACTATACTATATTCCCTACCCTGTATGTACACTGACATAGAAATAGTCAAAAGGGCAAGTGTCATCCGTCAGCATGTGTTGTGAGATCTGTTTTACCTACCGGTACTGTAAAAGTGGAAATTTTCGCGGTGTTGAAATTTTCACGTATTTCGTGCAACCAGAAACTAGCATGAAAATAAAAGCATGTGAATGTTTTTGCTTGTTTTACATTCCAGTAGTTGATGTCTTGATTGTACAGAATTAAAAACACACGAAACTTTTCTTGTAAACCCTGCCAAGCGTGAAAAATTAGTAGTGCGAAAATATCCACTTGTATAGTATATGTGAACACATGTACAGTAAGCTCTTGTCAAATTAGTAAAATACATTTTTGTAGCTACAGTATAATACTACATAATATTTCAGAAATTGGGGGGGGGGGGGTATAGTGTATTTTCAAAATGTTGCAGTAAGAAGCAAATCATGATACTGCAAATGCACTTCATGGTATGCATTTTTTAACAAATTTATTGCTGTATATGCCACATATTTCGTGAGTGTGATATTTGGTGGATTAGGATTTTTGAAACAATTTTGCAGGTGGTTAAACTGTCAAAGAAGAACCACATTGATGGATTGAAAAAAATTGTTACCCCTTTTCAGGTTTATAACTTCTACTTTGGAGATGATAGACAGCACATTTGGGTTTACAATGGCTGGATATTATTTGTATGAGTTATTATTTATGTGAATGCTAGTACCAGTTGAATTAAGAAATTCACAAGAATAGAAATATAACACAATATATGTTGTACATTGAATTTAGGTGCACATGCCAAGCAAGACCAAAAAAAAAAAAAAAAAAAAAAAAAAAAGCAAGACAGATTGACATACCTGGTACTTGGACACTTGGACAGACTGCTTATTGAGCACTGTTTTAATGTCAGTTGTGTAGTGTTAGTACTTGAAAGTGTTTTAGGTGTGCCACATAGTGTTATTTTATGCAAGACTTTGCTTACTCAATAGAGCAAAATTGGAAAGATCTGCATTTGTTGTGAGAATGGGAGCATGGAAATTAGCAGGAGTTCACATTTTTTCCTGCAACTTCCCCTCAGGTTATTGTGGTCTTGTGTGCAGACTGGACAGTCATGTGTCTCAACAGTGACTTCAAATTGTTGTGGACAGCATCATTGTCCAATGCCTCTTGGAGTCAAGAACATGTGATGAGGTAAGCATGAATGATTCCTCTAGTTTTGTATACTGCCCTCTATTGTCTGTCTACATAACTGCTGGAGTTAATAAAAATGACAAAAATCATAATAGTCTAGGTGTCAACAGCTGGACCTTGTTTTGCTGTCCACTTGATATTTTTTTTTAATGGTTTTACCTTATTTTGAGGGTGCTGAATCCAAAGCTGTTTCATGAAGTCATCACATAAAAGTATTTACATAAATCTTGGAATGGCCAAAGTCGCACATATGTAGCTATGAAAGACTTTCAAAGAGAAGTAAAAGCCATTTCATGAAGTCTCTCATAAGTGTGTGTTCTGAGCAAAAGTGTTTTGAAATAGTTTAAAATCATCAAATCTTTTTAACTCTTCATCATTAAAAAGGAAATATATGGGAAATTCAATTTTTGCTGGTAATCTTAAACATCTCATAATCCTGAAGAATACAAAAGTTGCATGAAATGATTTTATGGTCAAAGTGAATCCTTTTCTCTTTTTAGTGAGGCAGCTGTCTTAATCCTGCCCCACAGCCTCAGACCAGGAGATGATGGACTTATCATTGTGGGAGCAAGGATCTCTGACAGACACCTTCATAGACCACTCAGGTAAAACAGTTTATTTCTCTTAGCATCTATTGCAACAAGCCCATCCAAAAAGAATAGGAATAAATGCTACATAATTGTATGTATGTTGTGTGCAGTTGTAACTGTGTGTGAACAAGTTGTATACTGTATATAATGAATGTTAAGCAATGAATTTTGAAGAAAAAAAAATTAAAATTTGGGCACCCTGCTGCAGCTAACATGATTCATACTGAAAGGAACATGTATAGTGTAAAACTAAATCAGATTCTTTTTCTGTTGTTATTTTTACATGAAATCAGCATCAAACATCATGTGATGACATAATTAGTGTATTGCATATGATTGTATGAGCAAATCTGTGATTTGGAGGAATATTTGGGATTTAAGAGAAATTAAAATAGAAACTATCAATGTATGCAAAGGTATAAAGAAGTGGTTTAAAAGTTTAAAAGCTTTCAGACTTGAATTTGTATTAAATCCATCATATATCAGTAGATTTATGCTCTTAAGTCAAAACATATTTTAAATGAATAAATAGCTCTTGGAATTGTGAGAAAGTGAAGCAACTACAATAGTAAAGAGAATATCTACCTGAGGAACGTACACTGGTACATGTAGCAAATCTTCACTGATAGTTAAAATATCGAATGGAAGTGAAAATGTATTTGTATTTGTTTGTTATAATCACTGGGTGAATAGTAGTGATTATCTGTTAGAATGTAACTTTTCTGTTGATGTAGTATCGTAATGTATGCGTATACCCATATCAAACCATGTGAAAACTGAATTTCCTTATTGGACAATAAATCAAATCAAATCGAATCAATCAAATTAAAGCATTTTTTAGGTACAAGAGATCTCGACTTATGATTAATCATTCTTGTTCACTTCACAGGCACAGTCATAATCGTGACCAGGAAGGGCATGGATCTCACACTGCCAAGAAGGTAGAGAAATGTATTTGCAAACCACATTTAAAGGGTGTGTACAGTTCTGGTCGAGGTGAGGATTTAGCTTTTAACGTTTTGCGAGATATTCAGAAACCACTCTACAATGTATGAGATGTCAAAGAGCATGCAGTTCTAAGGGGTATCAAAAGTTTATTCGATGAAAATCGGTTTTGAAATGGCTGAGATATCCAAAAACAAGGTGAAACAAAGAGATCCTAATAAAGTTGTGGCATGTCGCCTTTTATTATTAGCACTTTTTTGGATATCTCAGCCATTTGAAAACCAATTTTCATCAAATAAACGTTGAATCCTTCTTAAAATTACGTGCTCTTTCATATTTTATAAGAGGCTTTTCATTATCTCACTTAGGAATGTTCAAAACATGAATCCCCACCTCAACCAGTACTGTACAGTCCCTTTAATGTATAAGAGTGTATTTGAAATATCTGTTTACCACCATGCGTTTTGTCTGGTGGGGATGAGATACCATGAGTGGTTTAACCCATAGAGGATGAGTCCCGAGTATACTAGGGCAGGTGTCTATGGAAAATGCGTGTTGTAGCAAAATCAGCCCTTCCTCAATGGGATCTTGAATCATACATATAGAAAGTAGCACATCATATGCTCAGTTACCTACTAGAAAGTTGTTTTGAATGAAACTGAATAACAGTAATGAGGCAGATTGCCATGAGGATATGTAACAGGTATCTTGTGGGAGACCTCAATTAATCATTGTAGTCACATGACATTGCTAGCGATTTTGCAAAGATTTTTGACTGATTTATGAATATTCCAGGTTTCATCTGCAGGTTTCATTTAAAATGCCATTTCTCCCCAAATTCTGTGACCACAAGTGTCTATTACAAAAATAGTAAAAATACTGTTAAAAAGCAACAACAACAAAGCAAAAAGCAAATGAACAAATAAAAATGCCTTTTCAGCTCTCAGAAAGTGTTGTTTACAAGGTCGGTATTTGTGCTCCAATATCAAGTGGTTTGTATTTACATGTGGTGTCATAAGCACAGTGTTAGTTTGCCTGTTACCTTTATACCCACTCTCTGTGTATGTGTGAGAACAGGCTGGTGAGGAAACGCAGGATGTCGGACACTTCTCCACCTTTGCTCTGTCTGGTCGCCATGGCAACATCAGATGGCATCATCTACCTGGTGATTTTGAGGAAGTTGTCAATACAGAAGAGGTAATGTCTAACAATTTTACAAAGTTCCCATACAGCATACCACATCACTTGATGCAAATTTGTTTGCTCCCAGCAGAAGAATTGCACCAGTCAGTGCAAATCTTAATGAAAATGAATGAAACTGTAATTCATCAAGTTGAAAACTCTTCTTCAAGCTTTAGACTGTGTCTGGTATTAAGATGTGCTGAAATTTTAACAAATTAAAGGAACTTGTGGATGAAGTGTTGCAGGAATAAACTTTCTGCAGAAAATGTTTGCATATTTAGCAGAAAATAAATGATAAAGAGTGTTGATGGACAATTACTAAAGACTGTTTTGTTTCTAATGAATTCCTAGACTGTCCTGCTAGAACCAAATCTATCTCTGGCCGTGAAGCATTCATTTCTCCCTTTTTGGGTGCTATGTTCTTTGACACATCTGCTGGTATTCACAAAGGTGTTTTAAAGGTGGTTTATGCAAATTTCTTCTGTGTAAAAACATGTAACAGATCGTGTACGCCCGTAGACATCCAATAATAACCTCATGTTGATACTCACAAGTGTATGGTGTGCCTATTTCACACATGTTTTAGTCTGTGGGCTAAATTTAGACGGTGGTTTTGATTTGAACCACATTTGTGAATACAGGCCCTAGTGTTTAAGAATGTGTGACTAGTCAGAACAGATGGCTACAGTGCAGGGTGAAGGGGCCTTTTTTTTTTTCAATTGATATTGTACAAGAGTATGTCTTCATCCTTTTGTGGTTGATGTGAAAAAGAAAACTAGAAATGTTAATTCTTTTGACCGTTAGGAGCTGTTTAAAGGAGTTCACTTCAAGCTGAACCTGAGGAAAGGATGGGGCCACCGCGGGGAAGTGAAATGGAGCCAGTACAGCCAGGCATTGCTGGACCAGATGGTAAGATGGCAGGACCTATTTCATGGCATGTCCACCCACACAAACTACAAGATCATCCACATCACAGACCTATCTACCAAAGAAATTCCAGTTGCCCTTGGGTATGTAGGACAAGTTAGGTGTTCACATTGCAGGTCAAAAAGAGCAAACGACATCCACATCAACAACAAGAAGAACAAAGCAAAACAAAATGATATGTAGGTACTCAATAAAACAGGAATTTACAGAAAATTGAATTTGTGCTTTCAGCTTTGCAAGTAGCATTGCGGTCTATGTTTTTCCTAGTTCTTTTTTTATTGGTATTTTGTTTGTTTTTCATGTTTTAGGTTTTTATCAGCCACATTGCAACAACAAAGACAGGAGAGGAGAGGATAGGAGAGGCTATCATTGTCTTGTTCGTAAGAGATGTTGACAAGAATATGTCATCATTATGTTTGATCAGTAAGTGCGATGATATCAGATGTACGTCTGCTTGTGGTTTTCCAGCCTTTCAGGTGGCTCTCAAGCGCTGACACCAAAATTGAGATAGCTGACTTCAGAAAGGATGGACTGCAGAAGAATCAAAAGGAAGATGAGCAAGTGTTATCCGTATCGAACTGTGAGTAGAGTGCAGAAGCAGTAAAGTTTTATGCTGACGGTAATCAAAAGAGACATGGCATAGAAAAGATTGACACTGCCTAAGATTTTCTGGTTACTGATACAATGACAATTGCAAATGTAGAAGTTGACTGGAGTTATGATTGTGTCATATCTATTTCATTTATGAGAGATTGTGATAGACTTGTAATAACCACAGTGCGTTATTGTTCATGTGGTTGTATGAGACTACTACAAAAGATGTGCAGCCACAAATGTTTTGACATCGTATAGTGTGGCAGTTGCAAATTTTAATTGTGTTTACTTTCTGTATTAGAGTCATTGAGCGCATTATAGTCCGTATAACACTTTGTACTTTCTGCTGTATACACCATATATTTAGCGAGTATAATTTTTTCACAAATTACTGACAATTCCATGAGCGGTTAAACGTGCGATTGGAGAGTAGAGGATACATGAAGGAAATGTATGTATGCACATTGTGTTGATGTTGAGATCAGAGTTAATTAATGCGTGTGTTTTTAAATTCACAGATAGCACCCAACTTGCAAAATTCACGAAAATAAAAACTTCACAAAATATAGGGCATATGCAGTATTACAAGTCACTGTGGTGATATCACAAGAGGGCAGCAGAGCACTGCCTCATTTTTCAGAATGTATAAAAAGACCTCACAAAAATAAAGAAAGAAAGACCTCCATTTTGTATCCCTTCTATGGGATGGATTATCTGGCGTTCTAAGTGCAGGAATTGGGTCAGCTTGTCTTTTTGTGTTTTGACCCCAAGAAGTCATGTGTGAGGCAGTCATATTGAGTTAGTTTGCTGTCCTGCTTCTGTGTTGGAATGCTCTTGCCCTACTTCTGTATTGCTCATTAATTATGAAAAGCTAGTAATTTACTAATTTGTATCCCAAAATCAAAGTTTACCCTTAGTTAGATCATATTTTATGTATTTATTTTCTTTGCAAAATTTTATTTATGCAAAAGTTACAGAAAACCAATGAATGAATGAATGAGTGAGTGAGTGGATGGATGGATAGATGGATGGATAAATGAATGAATGAGTTAGTGAGTGGATGGATGGATGAATGAATGAATGAATGAATGAATGAATCAGTTAGTGAGTGAGTGAGTGGATTGATGGATGGATGGATGGATTGATTGATGGACGAATGTGTGAAAGATGTAACTGTCATGATGGTACAAAAATGCACATGTCATGATCATTCTTCAAATATTCCCTGCTAGTTTTGACATCCAGCCTCAAGGAACATGTTGCAGGACATCACTCCGGTGACCTCCCTCCACACTCGGCTGCGGAGCACGTCAAGAACCCAACGGCCATCGTAATCCATTCCAGCAAGGTAAGGAAGCCCACAGATAACATTTCAACAACCACATTCTTACCTTTACTTGACTTTATCAAACCTCATGATCTCTTCAACATAAAGGTTGTGGCACCTTTCAAACAGAGTAACGATTTGGTTGTAAAAAGCATTTTTTTTTTCAACTGCATCACAACAGCTATTGTGATCATTCATCATCCCCTGCCTGTCATTCGTAAATTTTTGACATTTTCAACTTCTTCTTCTTCTCTTTTAATTTTGATGCCGCTGCTTTATCCTTGTTTTATCTCACAGGGCATTGAGGTTCTTGAGCTGAGGACGGGAAGGCCACTTACAAGGCTGTCCTTGTCTGCCACGGCATCCTACGCTGACGTCAACAAGGACGGAACCCTTGACCAGGCTCAAGGTCAGTCAGTGGTCAAAGCTTTAGAAGCCCTCACCTGTTCAGTAGGCTGTTGTGCTGAGTATTTCACATTTCTGGTTGTTATTTTTGCTATCTTAGAACAAGTCTTTCAACAGTTGGCTGTTCTACTGAATTAGAATTTATGGTTATACATGTATTTCTAGAGATTAGGAAGTTGCTATGTCATATTAACCTGTTTTGCTAAATGCATTTTATTGCTATGAAACCAGGACCCTGTTGCATAAAAGTCAAGATCAAACATGAGTGAGCAAATTAAACACAAGTCTCTATATACTAAAATCTGATTGGCTGATACCTGGCTTATATTTGACCTTACAATTTATGTTTGATTGCATTTCTTTTTTATGCACAGGGCCCTGGTTGTAAGAGAAGCTTGTGGCAAGCTTTCTTGAAAGACCAACATTTGTTGCAAATATTTGTATCAAATTTCATCATGTTGAGTAAAACTGGTCTACAGTGTATTTCCCCATATGATTTCATCGTTCTATGGCTCATACCGTAAAGCTCATATAGATCAAAGGTGCTCTTTGTTTGAACATAACAATAAGATATGTCCTCTGATTTCCGTTGTTGATCCCGTGACTTTTATAAGTCACCTTCCACAGCGGTCCCTTGCATTATTCTGTGTCCATTTGTGATTACAAGTAGGGACGGGTAACTCTGAAAAGCTGATCCACAATTTTCATTTTGCAATTTAGTTTGTTTGTTTGCTCTGACAAAAGAGGATAAATTTGACTTGACTGAGTGAGTTAGGTTATGGAAGATTGTATTTTAGATTCTAAAATTTTGAGACGCTTTTCTCTGCAGCTCAGTTTACTGAATCTGGTGATGCAGACAATTGTGTGGCTGTTGTCAGGAGTGGACATCCTCCCCACTCAGTGCTTTACAATGGCTCCATCTGCTACCCATCCTCTCTCTGGGCAGCAATGTCATACCCTTGTAAGTGATGCAACATTATCTTCACATTCCTTAATATTGGAGCACACAGATCAAGTATAAAAGATTCAACATGTATTGTAGAAATCCCCCAAATGTATGTGTTTTCATGTGATTATAACATTTTTGCATCTTGCAATTTGCTGATAGGATTATAAGTGGTGTTACAATCATTAGAAATCATGAGGAATTTCAAATTTCCAAAATGTCCATATCTTTCATGTTCTATAAATGGTTTCCGTGAAATGTTAATTTGTTTTGTTAGAATTTACTGTGTGTATCAAACTCATTTGAACATGGATTTAAAGAATTACTGTGATGTTTGCAATATAAACAAATTATCAATGTGGCATATGATTCTTCATGATAGGACATTGAGACATATCTATCAATGGTTGCATCCATCTTCTACCAACAGGGGCATATATCACTGGGAAGGCAGACGTCAGGGAAAACCGAGAGCTGAGCCTCCCCCCATTAGTGCTGGAAAGGTTGGTAAACCCCATCAGGGCCTTCATAATGGATTGCAGTTCACGGGTGGATCCAGGACAGAATCAAAGGGGGGTACACGCCCCCATTTTTATCATTTTATTTCTTTTGTTTTAACAAAAAATAAAGAAGGGGCATGCGCCCGTTGCGCCCCTCTCTGAATCCGCCACTGCGGTTAGCCCTTTCTGTGCTAGGGACTTTGGGCAGTGTGTACTACGCTATGGGGTTATTTGTACCAATCAGCACTCAAGGCGCACAAACGGTTAACATTGTATTCTAACAGGTTGAAAGTGGTGACGATGGAGTTGAAGGAGAATGAAACTCAAATATATGTGTGAATGTATGTAATGCAGAAATAGAAGTAGAACATGTCAGTGAGGTTTTGAGGAAAATTAGACAATATTTTCAAAAATTATGAATTTTTAAAATTTTAGTACTGCTATTGTTTGATAGAGGGTAAAAGCTCATGGCTTACATCTTTCACAAGGCAGGGGGACTTAGCCATATCTTTCTAGATAATCAGTGTCATGGTAAAATGCAAATAAAAGAAAAAAAAACACAAATATATGTCAGTCAACAGTTTATAGGGCAATACAATGTTGCATATTCATTAGCATATTTCATACATAACACTACTGTCAGACTTGTAGATTGGTAAAATTAGTGAAAAATTCTGTTAGTCTGTTTAGTTATCTAGTTATTAATTATAAAAGAAATGTTGTATAAAAAGTGTGAGAAGGGTCTCAACTTTCAATTTGTGACAAGTTGAGATCGTGTAACGATAGCATCCATGCCATCTGCTGAAGAGAAAAGTTGAAGTGGGGGGCTGTTTTAGCTTTTATTTCATCTCCACACCATTGCCCTACTCAGTGTTGCCAAGAGACGAGGATTCATCAGCCACCTCCTGGGTCTGTCCATGGCTAAACCTGGAATGGACATGGTCTTTGTGGCCAGCAACGGGAGAGTGACCAGCTATGGCCCCCAAGGGCAGTTTAACTGGCAGGTAACCCAAGAAAAAATCAACCCCAGGTAGAAAGCTTGAACGGTCTAATTAAACTAAAAAAGTCTAAACCAGTATCGTATATAAAGAGAGTCTGGACAACTGCTAAATTGGACGCCATGTTGCCCAGCGTATTATGTGTTAGAGGGTTAATGTGTACGCTCATACGTTATATTGAAAGCAAACCAAATAAGGGGTAGTGAACAATAGACACCGCATATAAGCGCACTTTGGTAACAACATGGCTCCACAAAGATCACGCGACAGGCTTTAAAGCTCATAAGCCGAAAACCGAGTTGGCCAGACTCTCATTTTATACGGTACTGGTCTAAGCATGTTAAAACATTTTCACAGACAGGAAAATGTGTCCTTTTGAATGTGAAGAAATTCTCTTCATGTATGTGCCTCAAAATGTTAATATGACTTTAGGTCCAATGACAATGACCAATTTAATGGGAAAACCCTCATTTGAGTTTATTTCACGCATCACTGTGACAGTGTTTGTTTTACGTAATTGTGTTTTATGCTTTGTTTTGGCACCGTGTTTGCCAGGTTTCAACAGCTGCGATCTGGACTGAGCATCACATTGTGAGTGGGGCCCAGGGATACATCAACCAAGATTTGCAGAACATGTATCACTTGTCATTCACCCCAAGTATTCAGCTCACGTCTCTACAGGAGTACAGCAGGAAGGTACGGTTATAGAAACAGTATTCTGATGGTCGGGTATACATCACTTCCAATATAGCTTGAGTGAAAACAAACAGCTCACCTGTACATACGTGCAGAGCTTAGCGTGTTACCCTATACGTGCTTGCATGGCCTATGAATCTACATATTGATACAGATGACACTAATACGGCAAGGACATTATCAGAATTTGATCTTCCATCCTTTTCCATAATTTGTCAATTAAATTTCTTGTGGCTACTAGAAATTTTAAGATGGACCGTATTTGACAGTTTCGTGGAATTTCAAAGCCAATTATGGGAGAAAGTGGATAATTTTGTCTCAAAAACGTGTGCTGATTGATCAACTGTGCGTGGGTTCGTTTTTATTCCAACCGCTGCTAAATACCTCAAAGTCCAACCATAAAGGGATGGTATAGTTCTGGTTGAAACCTAACTTACAGGTTTCTAACATTTTTTGGTGAGATAGTGAGAAATCTCACATGAAACATGAAAGAGCCTTTAATTCCAAAAGGGATTCAAAGTTTATTTGATGAAAATTCATTCTGGATAGCTGAGATACCCAAAACAGAGCGATCCGAATAAAAGGTGAGACCCAACTTTTATTACGATGACTTTGTTTTACTCTATTTTTTTATGTCTCGGCCATTCCAAAATTGATTGTCATCAAATGAACTTTTAATTCCTCTTCGAATGGTATGCTCTGTACTAGTTCATAAGTAGTTTCTTTGTATCTCACAAAAAGTTAAAAGCCCAACCCTCACCTCAACCAATACTATACCATCCCTTTTGTCTTTAGTTATCTCACTGCCATGTCGGGACTGGAACCCATCAGGATAAGTGATATGGCTGTATAAATGAGAAATGGTTGCTTTTTTTTTAATCATCCTTAGAAGGATATATTATTTATACATGTGTGAAAGAGAAAATTTGGGATTCAACTTTCATTTTAAAAAGTTAGGATTTTTTTTTCATCCCAGTGTTTTGCAGTTAACTTTTGGGCTTCAGTTCGTTTGTCTCTCAGTCAAACAAACAAACCAACAAGCAGAATATATAGGTTTTTGCCCATTTCATGGAATTCTTCTCAACACATGAACCCCTGCTGGATCTTACACTGTTCCTTAATATGTGTTTGACAGACAGTGTACATGGCTACATACTCTGTAAAGGATTGATTTTATCACAAATATCTTTGCTGTAGAAATGATCAACTACTTTTAATTTCAGGGTTTGTGCTCCTCTACGCAAGGCATTCTTAAGGTACTATTTGTGTTGACATAAAGAATGTATCTTTTGCCTTTTACATTAGCGTAACTTGAGAACAATGGCATGAATAAAGTGGAACATATTATTGATTCATGCATATTTGTTTTAAATAATTTTAAGAAGACAATGTTACTAACCCATGTTGTTAAACTTTTGGAGTTCTTTTGTGTCTCTTTTGCCCTTCAGTCTTCTGCTGTCATTGCTGGCTGGGACAGCCTGGTTCTTCTTTCCCTGGAAACTGGGGCCATCTTGGCAGAGCACTCACTCCCATGCCAACCAACGGCTCCACTCATTGTCGGCGACTTCAACAATGATGGCTGGAATGATGTCGTGGTGCAATGCATGCACAGGTTGGTCCCACTCATTTTGAGTCTCTCCCTTTCTTTGACCCATTGCATGCTCGTGTTCCCTCGCATGTAGCTATGATATGCCTATATTATGGCTAAAGCATAATATGGGCATTTTGGTTTCTCCTTGAGGTACAGAACTCCAGTTTAAGTTTGATAATTCATTATACAGCTTCGGTTACACAATGTGAAACTATGCATAGTTTAATAAATGGTATTTTGCTTCAAGAAGTTTGGGCAGTCTGTCCACAAACTTGTCGAGAAGTTACCAGCGAAACTTGTTATGAAACTTGCTGCATGTACTTGGGAAGTTTCTCACTTCTTTGTGAAACAACACATAATTTCGAGTAGTTTGACCGACGTAAGGCTGAAACTTGGAGAAATATGTCACATGATCAGTTCCATTTCACATTGTTTACTCTTATTGCATAAACGACATTGAGGAGGTGGGGGAGAGGGGGGACTTAGGTACTGTAAAATCAGTTTTTGTCTCAACTTGCCTCATGCCACTTACTATTTAACAAATTATAAGTGGCTGTGAATCTATGCCAATAATTCACTGCTTTTCTTTTTTAATTAGTTGTTTTTTCCTCTTTGTCTGCCGGAGATATTTTTGCAAGTCAAACAAACAGTGTGATATTATGAGTATGTGACGTTTAAAATGCATCATATTTCTGTTTGAATTTCAGCTACCTGGGATTTTCCCTTCAGCAGCAGTCGCGCTACTGGGCCACAGCGGCGGTCGGCTTGGCCGTGGTAGTCATAGTAACAGCCCTCGCTTCTACCTGCATGCCTGACGACGAGCCAACAGAGGGGGCTGCAGAGGGGCATGAGCACCACAGGTGACGATGTGCATCACGGATTAAACGTCATTTGTGATTTTCAAGCGTTGTGGTTTGCCGTAACCGGCAGTCTTGCAACAGACAGTGGAGATGATGGTGGTTTGATTTTGGGGAGGTAAAGACTGCGTGAGACAAGAGAGACGGGTTAACGATCGGTCAGAGTAAGTACCGGATGGTGCCGGAGAAGTGAAGAAATCTAATTTCGACTGACAGACGTGCATGCATGTTTCATGTGAGCCAGTGAACATTACCAGTACTGTAAGTGGAAAACAGTTCATGATGTTGATTGATTCATAGGGCAGACTCCCAGCCATGAGGGACACATGTAGATAAAGAGGAAGTGTGTCTAGATACTTGGCTTTCTGTTGGTGGAATGGTTAAGGTTGAAATCTGGCACATTCTTGTTAGTGTGCCAGTACACCTGATAAGAGACCAGTTAAGCAACAGATTGCAATTCGTAGCAAAGCATTATAACACCAGGTGTCAGTGAGTTACCCGAAGATTACAACACTCTTTATGTCATGATCTTGTGTATCATCTGTATGAGAGGGAAAATTAGCTCCGGAGGTCTTTTACAAGAAGAAGCATGGAGATATGTCTAGTCTAACATTGTTCAGCGTCAGAGAAGAAATATGAGACTGTTCTGCACCTGCTCTCACAGTTGAGAGATGTGTGTTGGATATCCATTGTGAGAATTGCCAATTGGGAAGTAACCAATCTACTCATGTTGCTGTAGCTTTATGTGTGCTACACATGGAAACACAGTGTGTCAGAGAAATAAGGATGCTGCCACAGTGCATACTGTACATGTAAACTGTAGCCAGGCTGTTTTCAGGCATTCTTTTTGTGCAGGCCCCATACTGTAACGTAACACTTTCACCGCTGTGTCCACATTACTAAACTGGCTCGGGGATTCAAATATGGAATCCCGTGTCATGCCATTGCAGATCTCCTCACAACTCTCCTCACATATCCATTCCAATCAGACTCTGTATAACATGATAGATCCACACAGGTGTACAATACCGTTTCAATTAGATCAACTTTATTCTTCGATCTCAGCTCCGAGTACAGCACGGTATCACACACGTCACAGTCAAAGCTGGAGAGTAGGGGCAGTACACAGCTGCTCTTGATGTCTGCCTGTTGCCAACACACTGCTCTAGCCCTCGGTATGTTCTAGCCCCCGTGTGTCTACTGTCCTCAATCTATTGTGTGCGCTCTTCTGCTTACAGTACTACTTCCGAAGCGCACACACAGAAAATGCATGCTTGTCTAGCTACGCGATCCTTTGCTGTATGCGCATCATGTAGCACACACCCTGTGTGTACAGTACACACAGCAACTAACAAGTACATGTACTAGTGATTCCAGGCACACACATCGACAGGCCACTCACACACATACATACACAGAGAGAGAGTTAGGAGATGGGAAAGAGAGGGAGGGTAAAAAAAGGTAGAGTTAAGAGATACAAAGCATCAGAAAAACATGATGTGTAGTGGCCAATACAATGTACTGACATTACCTTGTATCTCGTAATCAATTTTGTTACAATACACAGTGTCTGCACTCAGCTTACTGTTGTACATGGTCCTTGCTTGTAGTTTGTAGATGCAGTCCCCAACGTCGTAACATAGGTTTTTGAAAAGTCTTTGCACAGTCTCTGTTTATGTAGTGACTGCAGACTCTGTCAACACCACAGGACTTTTACTGTGATTTTTGGGGATATACCACCTTGGCACTTCACACCAGGTGTCACAGAAACCACCACAAACCAATTACTGTAAAAGTGGATATTTTCGTGTGACTAATTTTTCGCGCTTGGCCGGGTCGGAAGAGTTTCGCGTGTTTTTAATTCCACGGAATCAAGACATCACGCACAGGCACATCTGGCAAGCAAAAATATTCGCGTGCTTTTATTTTCGCGCTAGTTTCTGGTTGCGCGAAATGCGCGAAAATTTGAACACCGCGAAAATTTCCACTTTTACAGTAACCCTTTCTATGCAAGTGACTCAAATGTGCATGTATTTTACACACATACTGGTAGACAGGAAATTAATTAGACATGCACAGGGTTAGGATTACCAGGCGCCTGATATGATAGGAAATACATCTGTACCACAACCTGTAACCACAAAATTACTATTCACTAGTCACCACAGCACTATGGTACTACACATTATTAACTACAGCTTCACCACATTCCCATTAAGACAGAACTACCAGACACCTTGTCCCACTGCAACCTTATACGTAACACATCACTTGCCTACATGCTAAAAAGTAATTCAGCTTGGTCCCAACATCTTGCAATTTTGCTATCTTTTGGTCCATCTAGGGATTTCCTCCTACAAAGGGTATAATAAGTGTGTCTTCATTGAATACTGGTACGTCAGTATGCTTTGATAGCACCATCCTAAAATCTGCTGTCGTCTGCCTAATGCTAGCAGCAGCGAATCGCTTTTGCCAGCCACTTCTTTTTCTCCCCTAGCAGGTGAGCCACTGCGTTTTGTGATGGCGTCCTTCTGGGGAATAGCTGTTTGTGTGTTAATCTAGATTTTCTATATTTCTAGTTTTCTACATGAACTAGTTGACTGAGACATTCTTCGCAAGTGAATTCTCTTTTAGCTCTATCTAGAGCAGCATGTTGGACGCGATGTCGTCCACTAGCTTGTACTGAGTGTCAAAACATTCTAGTTTCTAGATACAAGGCTGATCCTCAAGATACCTCTTTACGTCTTCCATTTTCTCATGAACTGGTTGACTGAGATATTCTTCACAAGTGAATTCTCTTTCAACTTCGTCTACAGTAGCATGTTGGACCTGATGTCATCCACTAGCTTGTACTAAATGTCAAAACATTCCGAGCAAGCCTAACATTATACCGTTGTCGCCTTATGTTGTATCTGCGTCGCAGAGCTGTGGCTAGAGGATTTGTGCGGTGCAGACTTTCTCTGACCGAAAACGCTGGATATGTATCCCCCTTTCACGTATTAACCCCATCACCATGGATTGACCTGCTGTTGGGCAAACCTGAAGAATACTGGAAACCAACTGATGAAGTTCATCATTATTGAGATCGTGGTATGCTTGCTCTCCTACTGGCATCCCTAGTTCATGCCTACAATTTCTCATTGTTCTCGGTGATATCCCCAGAATTTCTGTAATTTTCACCCATGAAAATCCAATATCACGCAGAAATTTCATCTGCACTAGGGATACATTACTGTATCCTTGGGCAACCAACACATCCTGAAGTCGTTCCGTCGTTGGGTGCAATTACGTCTCTACGTTCACATTGATTTTGTTCATTGCTTGCAGCACTCTCAGAAAGGGTTGAAAGTCTGGAAAGCAGGGATTGAACATTCCTATATTCATCATACAGTGCTGCGTTTATTGTTTATACTTGTTGTCATTTCAAACATACCCGTAGTTGATTCAGCCTTAGTTTAGCGATTGGCTGAGGGGTTTTTGGACTAGTTTACTTACTGTCAGGGGTAGGGCCGGGGAAAAAAATACATGAGGGCTAAGGGCAATTAATCCTCTAAAATGAAAAAAAAAATCATCTGTTAAAAAATCATTGTTGCGAGAGCATCATCCAAGAAGTGCACAGTTTATCTCCCACTATTTGCGACTGTGATGAGTTGGATTCGGCTAATTTTGTACCCTTTCCCTATGGCTTTATTCAGTTACATAGAAACCCAAGTACATGGTGTAATGTGCCAATATCACAGTGTATTAGCCATTCCTGAAAAATGTGGTGGCAATGGTTGCATGGAAAATTTTGTTAGTTTGGGTTGGGTGTTGGGTTTTTTTGTTTGTTTTTTCCATTGGGGCGGGCCCTGTGGTCACTTTCAAAGGAGACCGCAGCTGGCTGGACAGTAAGTTGCAAATGTGTACGGTCAGAGGCGGTAGCAGCTCATTGTCGGTGGCCAATGTGGCAGGGGCTTAGGGTTTTCTTCCAGCAGTTCTTGCATCTCTTTCTGGATCCACCTCTGTCTCGGTGTCCAGTAAGAGAGCTCACCGTTCATTATGACCTAAGGAAGGCGATGGTCTCCCATTCTTGAGACATGGTCAGCCCAGCGCCGTTGGGTTTTCATCAGCATGGCTTCGATGCTTGTGGTCTCTGCACGCTGAAATACTTCAATGTTGGTGATCAGTTCCTCCAGTGAATGTTGAGGATGGTGTGAAGACAGCGCTCACCATTAGCTCTCCTTCATTCCTAGCATGGCACGTGTACCGATGAACATTCTCTTTCTCAGTCAAATTCTTTTACTATTTGATTGAAGTTTTAGAGGGCAAGTGACAGAGATTACACTTTTAGTGGAATAGTAACAGTGGTGTTCTTAGAAAGATAATTTGTTTTTTCATATTAATGTAGTTTTTTTTTTTCTATAAATGCAGTTGCAGGCAGACAAAATGGTGATTTTTTCTCAAAGGGGATGACGCCATTTGTAGTTTGAGAGAATGGGTTCTGAAATGGCACAAAACATAGGCAGAGGTCGTCGAGACAGCTGACACAATATTCATGCACTTGTTCTGCCATAATTGAACTCTGTTATCTTGGAGTTCTCTCTCTCTTGGTTCATTACAGAAACTCATTCTTGTATGCATGTCATGGTAGCTTAAATTAGGCAGAGTTGACTCCACTTAACCTGTATAGCCTCTTCTTAAGCTTACCCTGCAAAACATGTACAATATGCCGAGTTGATAGATCCGGACTTCTTGTGGAGGCTCACCCATACCTTCCATGGCACGTTGTTTATATTCTGGGAGGGCCGGCACTCTGTTCTCAGGAAGCAGTAGTCGCTGTCACTAGCAATTCCATTGTACTGGATCTCCTTGACCCATCCAGAAGCAAAATAGCTGTATCCTTAATTTGCCATATTTATAGTCCGATAAGAGCCGTCTCTTAAGTGGGACATTGCCAATGTTTTCTAAGTATTACCCAATTTCTGGGACCATGGTTGGGGGCCATTTAGTGATGGCTTTCTGCTCACCTTCCCAGTCTTGAAGAGAGTCTGGATTGGGGAGCCTCAAATTAGTGTTCCTTACCATAAGAAGGTCCTCGAGTTTGCTAGCTCTCTCTTCTGATGGATCGGAGGTCGGTTCTGGGGCGAGAGACGGCACCTGCTTGGCTGCGAATACGAGCGCAACTAACTCATCTTTCCTCCCAGACACTTTTAGTTTCCTCTTCTTCAAGAAAGCTTTCAACTGTGGTACTGTCCACAAACGAATCTCGTCAATCAAAACTCCATCCTCCTCATCCATCGTCACAAATTTCACGCGGAAAAACTGCTAAATTAAATCACAAACTGGAGAAAGATACGAGCAAATGAAGCTTGAAGCACTATGAAAAGCCGACAGTGATCGAACGCGTCACACAACAGTACAGTAATCGGTATAGGTGGGAATGTGCATTGCATTGTATGCACGCACAGCGTTTTCGCACAGCTTGCTCGCGACCGAAAAAACTCCAGAACGGGCCCGATTGACCTCATGACCCGTGACGTCATAAAAGCCCTTCGTGCAACTCCGAACTCGCTTATTCCACCACCCTCATCCAACCAGAAGCATAGTGGGAGTAGGCTTTCTACCCTGCAATCTGGTCATCAGAGTCAGCCATCAGTCCCTCAGTCAATATTGTAAATGCTGCTTATCAGGCTTCTGGGGTCCGGTAGAGATCCATGTGGGGATTTCAGGTGATCCTCATACTCTTGTTTCTTTTATGCTGCTGCTTAGGCTGAGCTGGTCGCCGGTAGTGTGATAGCTGGCATAATCCTAGGTGCACAGATAAATGCATGCACACATAAGTGCAACTAACTCATATTTTCAACCAGAAACCTTCAGATTTCTTCTACGGAGGAATCCTTTCACCTTCCACAGTTTCGTTGTGCAATATCCTGCCAATACGTGAAAAGTTCTCGCTATAACTTTTAAGCACCATGTGATGGATCAACCTCAAACTTGGCTCATGTATGCATATGGAAGAGACAATTCTCTGATTGGATTTTGGGTCTCATGGTCAAAGTTCAAAGGTCAGAGAGGTCATAATGTACATAGATATAGTTTGTCTGGTGATAACTTAAGAACTCTGAAGATTCAGCTTCAAACTTGACTCATGTATGCATATGGAGGAACAGTGGTCTGAATAGATTTGGGGTCAAAGGTCAAGGTCGAAGATGTCATGGTATACATGAATATGCCATACATTTCCGATCTGGCAATGGTGGAGGCATAAATTCCACCCACGCGCGGTCGAAGAACTCATCTTGTCTTTTCTTCTCATTCAGTCTTTGAAAATGACGAGACTTAAATGGACAATCTATTCACAAAAAATGATAACTGAGATATT
The DNA here is from genome assembly GCF_964275005.1 of Diadema setosum. Lineage (NCBI taxonomy): Eukaryota > Metazoa > Echinodermata > Echinoidea > Diadematoida > Diadematidae > Diadema > Diadema setosum. The sequence continues at coordinate 37,693,458 of NC_092693.1, read as the reverse complement.
AGAAAAAAAAATGTCACTCAGTATCTCTGGGATGAATGTGATATTCTGCTCTACATCTATATGGGTCCTCATTAAAACAAAAACAAAACATGGTAGGGCCCCCATATCTTAAACTGTATCCCTGTGCCAAGCAATATGCATACTTATGTGTTCTGGGTACCTTCATTTAATACATACAAGTAAACTTTGATAATTTACTTTCATAGTTTCTCAGTAAAAAGGTACACAAAATTTACAGAACTCCCCAAACATGTCCATGTTAATACTGATGACATCAGCATCATCATGCCTTAGGCAAGCTGAAAGGAATTAAATCCCTATTCTTGCAATTCTACAACAAACTACGAAATCACTACTTTGATGCATATCGTACATGTAGTACATGTAAGTACTGCCTTTCCTTTATCCTAATAAAGTTTTAAAATCTTACTCATATGATCTGGAGGCAGCGACTGAAGTGGAGGCAACGACTGAAGTGGAGACTGCAGCAGAGGATACAGTGAGGGTGGTAGGAGGGGCTCCAGCAGGGGTTGAAAGTTCTGGATCCACCAGGTCGTCGTCAGAGTCAGAGATGACCAGCTGAGGGCAATTGTATGCATTCAGCTGGATGCGTTGCTCTCCGCTGTATGCCCCATTGGGAGAAACGAAAGTGACACTGACTATTCTTGGATTCTACATTGCCAAAGGCAGTCCATCGGTTGTCGAGTCTGTCTGAGTCAGTCCGAGTCTGTCCAAAGTCGCTCCCCACTACGCTTTCCCACGTCGCATATGAGCTTCCTGGTGGGGGGTTAACTCCAAGGTAGCTCTACCCTGGCCAATGCGACTGAAATGGGGGGAAGTAGGGGGATAAAGGTGTTGAGAGATACCGTCTATATCCCTGTACCAGAAATAATAGTTTAATTTATCCACACAAAAAAAATGAATTTGATTACAATAAGGAATATCATAAATGCTTAAAAATACCTTATAAAATGTCTGATCCCCTGTGAAATGCTGAGTGTGCCAATGCGCTTCTCAGAAGTGATGGACTAATTGCTGTCTCTGTGGGGCCTAGCCAGGTAGTCTCCTTTTTGTACAAGAATGCTCTCACATCCAGAGACAGATGGTATTATAGATGGTGTCAATATCTCAAAACTGCCTATAAGAGAAAGAACACTTGGCAGAATACTTACCTATGTTCGTATTCTGGCATCTTCTGTTATTTGAGATGACACAAAGCCCTGAAACGAGCGAGAACTTCTGGATCTGGTGGCTCGTTGGTTCTCAAACGTTCTCCCGTACAGCATATGTCCTTTGTTACCCGAAGGCATTCCGTTGGTCGTTGAGTCGATCAGTCAGTCCAAGTCAGCCTGAAGTGCTCCCCACTACATTCTCTCGTCGCATAAGAGCTTCCTGGCAGGGGGGTAAACCCCAAGGTCTACCCTCACCAATGCAACTGAAATGAGGGAAGTAGGGGGATAAAAATGTCTATATCCCTTTGCCAGAAATGATCTAGATCATCTAGATCCCTATCACATCTATATTTAGTGGGACAGCCTGTCATCCTGTGTGTCTGAGGACCTGTGGTCTGAGGGACGTAGGCCTCAGCCTACCTCTACCCTCTGTACCAGATGAGTTGGCTCGTCCTTTGCAGCCACAATCGCACTTCTTTTCAGTGCTTTCTGAACACACATGCTGTTTGCTGTATAACCATTTAGCATGAAGGGTGGCCTCCTTTAGCTAGCAAATCATTGATTCAACACTTGTTGACCAACCTACCGATCAGAGCAGCTTTGACAGAATCGGGTGATAATCTGTTGCTCTAATTGCTCCATGGGAATACCCAGAAATGCCCGAGAGGCTCATTAGGTAAGGCAGTCTGCCCATTCTGACAGTGACTTGGTTGGGCCTTGGCATGCATTGGTGAACTCAACATGCGCGAATTCAGGTTGCAGTTACCAGCCAAACCTTTCCTTCATGCACCAGTGTTGTGTAGTAATCTGCAGTGCTACCCTGAAGGCACCAGTAGAGCTTGGTGGTGCATTCTTCAGCAGACCAGCCACTTTGAGTAGCAAATGCCTCAAACTTCCCGAAGAATGTATGCCATCTACCAGTCCCATCGTGATATACTTTGGGGCGGATCATGGTGGTTGGGCCATGTGGAAATTGTCCTGTTGCCTCTGGCCACTGTCATCATGCTGTCCATATGCCGCCCTCTGATGTTCCAGGGGATATGATTTAGTTAAGGTGCGCATTGAACAAATGTAGTCCTTGTCTTTTAGACCTACTATATATACATTGTAGTGTGAGCACTAGTGGGAGATTACAACTTCATGTTATGCGTACAATGCTATGCCTCATTCATAAACTGATGGTACATAATAACCAGACATGAATGAATACAAATTTCTTCCGACAGATCATCATTTTTGCACTCAATGGGTTCAGTAAGATTCCTCTCCTTTGGATAAGTCACCTCTAGTTCAGAAATGACATCTGCAAGACACCAATTTTGAAGTTGCTTTGGTCTTTTTGCATACCTTTGTATTGCATTGTCTGCCTGTATGTGTGTCGAGTTATCAGGCAGCTTTTCCAGGTCATCTCTATGTTTGAGAAGGAAGACTCTTTCTTCAGATGGGGAAGTGTTTATGAAAACTACATCCCTGCTTGCCTGTGTTAAGAGTCATTTGAAGAACCAAGTAATAACATTCTTCTTGAGCACTAACTTCTACAAAATTCAGGTACTTGTTACTAATATGTCTGACTTGTCTCTTCAAGTCCATGTTGCCTTCTTTTGGTTCTTGAGATGCTTTCTCCAGCATTGTGCTAATGCCTGTCTGAGACTTACTGATGTATGATACAATGTATGTAACACATGCATATGGGTCCAATACAAATTGAATGTCCAGATTTGCTTTCCAACCTTTCAGTGTTGAGGGGTCGCATTGTCTGCCTGTATGTTTGTTGACTTATCAGGCAGATTACCTGCTGCAGGTCAAAGGTTGCGGCCTGATACTTTGGATTCGTTTTGCTTTTCTCTTTGCAGGTTGCTTTGATTTGACGCACTTTTGAAATCTTATCACGGTGTTTAGTGTATCTATCAGAGAGCTCCCTCTTCTGTTCCTCAGAGGACTTTGTGTAGGTGTCACAGAGGCCACATAAGTCTTTCTTGGGGTGATGGATTTGATTCTCATTTGCTTCATTATTGTCAGGTACATTGTGTAAGAGGCACAATGTCCATGTTCTCTTACAAACATTCTGTACATCGCCGCTTTTGTAAGGTCTGGAGAAACATGTCCATGTACGTGCTGCTAGATCTACAAGAGTATGATGGCACTCTCGGAAACTTGTTAAGATGGGCTTTGATTTTTTCCTACACTTCAGGTTTGTCCACAGACTTCTTTCCTCTCTTTTCTTTCTCTAGACAAACACACCAGTTTCTTTGTTCTTTTTGGACATCACTTTTTGTCTTTCTGAAATTCCAACTGTTGTGATGAACATTTTTCTGCAAACATGTACAAATTCTCCACTTCGTAATGGTAGGAATTACATGATTCTTTTCTTTTTCCCATGACTGGGTTGACATTGAATGTGTCTCGCCAACCACTCCCTCTGCGAACTTAAGTTGGTCATGTCATAGTACCCACTGCAGGTTGTTGTCATTTCATCAGCAGTGAATCTACGACACCCAAGCTTGTGTAGCTCACAATATTTTGAGTCACATCTAACAAATTCCTTGAATTTCCTCCCCGGAAATGTTTTTCCAGATTTCTGAGATTGGTAATGTCACCTCTGATCCTCTTTTGCTTTTCAAGCTTACCTTTAGATTGTGTTACTTTTGATGTTACTACACTAGCAGAGTTTGTACTGACTTGTGTCATATTACAGTCAAAACTTTTAACAGGGAAATTATCTGGCATTACAAGCTGATGTTCAGAGACAGAAGGAATATTGTTCTTCCTAGAGAGAAAGTTTACCCTACTATTAACCTTATATCTAGCCAAATACCGGATATCCCGTTGTTCACTAAGATGCTGCAAACGCCCAAATACGGGATATCGTGTAGCAAAAATATCGCCCCGTAAAATGACTTCTTTAACATTTGTGAGGTGTTATCTTTTTCATAATTGTTTGCACCTCAATTCTGGTATCATAATAGTTTTTTTTTTTTTTTTAATCTCTTTCTAATGATATACAATATTGGTGCATAAAACATATTTTAAGAAAAAAAATCTGCTTGGACATAGAACAAACAAACCCATCCCTGGTTAATACACTTAAGTACCTTGTACCTGCAGATAAGAATAGAGCATACACATGTTTCAAAAGTCATTTGCACATCATTGTCAATAAAATTTATAATCATTGTGTCTAAGGTTTGTTTGAACTGCATGTGATAATAACTAATGTTGCAAATTGGATATCAACAAAAGAAAGCTGATTGTTTGATACACCTGGAAGCATTTTCTAGTCACTATGTCAGGAAAGTTGAAGTGACATTAACAAACTGACAGTGTAAGGCCCTATATGTAGGCTATATTCATGAATCATTCCATGTCAGAATCTAGGACATCTTCATCTTCATTTATCTCTTCAACATGTTCAATATCATCTGTGAATATAGATAAGTTGTTACATTCTACACACTTGCACATGCCAGTACATGGCATCCTGCTTTTGAAGCATTCACACTGTCTAGTTTTGCACTTATTCTTACGACAGCGACATTTGACAGCAGCCAGAAAGTTGGCAGGAGGCAAATTTCCCCACTTGATCATCAAGTCCTCATTTCTCATAATCCACCCATGATGGATGGTGGATTGGGTTAGGTGCTTGAATCATCTGTTTGAGGGCTCTCCTATGAACAGCAGCTTGGTAGTTTGCTCGGCTAGTATGTTCATTCAGAGAGTCTTGATTTGGAGGGAGCGATCTTTCAAATTTGGAATCCATGTGAAACAGGTTGTATCTTACAGTGTTAATCTTCGATTCCTCTTGCCTTCCTCCATACAATGAACAAACAAACTCTTCTAGTTCACTTCTAAGACTGGGCGGCACCTCGAAGAGCTGTCCAAGTCTTGTGAATGCTTTGACATACTTCTCGTTGTCCAGCATTAACTTCAGAGCCTTCGTTTTCCCCTTGCCGTAAAAGGCACTCACAGAATCACAGCCTGTAAAGCAGTGGAGTCCTATAAGAGCATTAGATGCATTCTCTCCAAGATGATTTCTCACTGCAGTAGCATCAATGGTACGTACTTGATTTCCACGTCCTGCGTGGAATAATTAACCCTGCTCTTGATCAACCCTGCAAACCCAATCGCTATGATGAATACAACTGTGTCTGGGCTCCAGATCATTACAGGACTTGGTTCACAGTCTTCAGATGTTGACGGTTGATTATTAGCAGCATATGCACAATGCAGAAGAAGTCTTGTGTCTGCCTCTTCATGATCTGACTTCAATTCAGGAACCTCCTCCACCTCCAAAGTACCATCTACATTGTGGAAGGAATGACATAATGATTGATGGGCAAAGAAGATTTTCATGTTTTTGAATTTCTCTGGGTCTGCTGTCTTCCAGGTCTCAAAGAGGAATTCCACCAGTTCTTCTTTGTTTGGACCCCCTGTCAGGTATTTTTTCCACTGCAGAGGAATCGCTTGTTCACTCACATATCTTGATCCTTTGCATTCCTTCTGAAGCCGTCTTTCCTCGTTCAGCACCCTTGGTGGAGACGGCTGGGTAGCGATCCTTGACAAAGTGTATTGAGTCAGCATACAAGTCAGTAGCCAATTTCACAACTTTCTGCAAGATGCACATGGCCAAGTCACCAAACGTTGACAGTGAGTGAATTTTACCACTGAGTTCTTGGATTAATGCCATTCCATCAACTATCCAGATGCTCTTTTTTTGAATTGACTCTATTACTGGTGAAGGATCCACTGCAGATTCAAATGATGCATTAAGATAGCCTTGTTGGTTTTCACCATCCCACCACTCTCATTACCCAGAGCCAAAGGAACTGCACTGAGGCTGTGCTTCATTAGATCCTGTAGATTAACATTCCTGTTCTTTGATGCAATGAGAAGCTTTGCGAAAAGATTTCTGTCTTCCTTCAGAACCTGGGTCTTATCAAGTTTACTGTTGGATCTCTTCTTTGTCATTGATGAGAATGTTTTCAGTTTCTGTTACTTTATTGTAGCATGCACATTAGTGCCCCCTTCTTGCAATCTCTCTTTGATGTATTCTTCAGTCAAGGCCTGGCCATGGTCGTGTGCTCGAAGCATGTCCTTTGCCACCTCTGTGCTGGCAATAACACCAGACGAAATGTGCAGGAGATGCTGACTGGGATCCTCAAATGGGTTTACCATATTTTCAACAGTATCGCACACAGACTGCACAACCTCATTGTCCTTTTTGATCCTCTTATCCTGCAGGTCTTTGACTCGAGTTCCAGTGCTTGTCCTTCCAGCCATGGTTTCACACTGGCTCTGAATAGCAGCATGGAGATGGTGAGAAAGCACCCATCGGTGAAAGTAGCTCTTACTCGTGCTGAATCCAGACATGCCACCCTTTGTCTTGGTATCTCGATTTATTGTCTGTTCAATGGTCTGATCAGCTGCAACGCCTCCAAAGCCATGCCCATCTTGCCTCTGTACCACAAATTCACCATTGAGGAAGGATGCATATACTGCTGGATGAGTGGACTCAAGATTTTGCAGTTCAATCCAGTATGCAGGGAGATAACGTGAGTAATTCACATGGTCATAGGCAAAGAACCATGGAAGCAAAGCTCGTGTAGAGGCTAGGTGAAGTGGCCAGTTCCCTTCTTTGGATTTGCTTTCCACCCATTCAGTATTGAGGGGCTGTAGTAGTTTACTCGATTTTCAGTTGGCCCACTTTTTAGAAATATTTTTGGACCCCTCAAGGAAGATCTGATACTTTTGGTACTTCATGCAAAAATGCAGTGAATTCTAAATTGCAGCCATCTTTGAACTCATTTAGTCTTTCTTGAAGCTTCTCATACCTCTTCCTGTAGTCATCAGCCTCTTCTTCCAAAGGATGCAAAGCCATCATTCTCAGAAGGGGTAAGAGGGGAAACCCAAATCGGCATACGGATTTACCCTTTTTCTTCCACATTTTCGAGTGCTTATGAACCTGCAAGTCAGACTAGGCATGTAGGTGAAACTTTGTTCTGTAGTTCAGTTACACACAGTTCTATCCACTTCATCCACTGTGCTTGCAAGTCTTTGTGTAGATTCTGTCACTGAATATCGCCCTGATTTGAGACGGCGAGCAATCCCCAATACTTGCAGAGAAAGCTCCCTCATCCTCTTGGCTGGATCCATTTTGTATAGAGTTCACCAGAAGCAGTCTGTAGTAGAAATAAAGAAATTGAGATATGGTACACTAGGACACTTGTATGACTGGGAAATGAGAGCAGCTACACTTTTCAACACCTTGGAAAAGCCTACATATATCTGTGGAGTGTCTGATGTATTGCTTCAATAACCACAGATTTTCCTGTTCCTGCCCCACCTGTCAAAATGCATATATGGAGGTTCCTTGTTAGAGTTTATCCAATGGTCATACGACTTCATGGCACATGTAACCAAGTTAACATTATCCTCGACCCTTTTGGCTAAAAAGCATGCAAAAAAACAAACAAACAACTAATAAAGCAAAGAAATAGATGTCATACATTATCATCATACATCATCATGCGGCAGTAGGAACTACGGACAATCCATAACATACTCCGCTTTGCCTGGTGTGTATCAGCCCCGTTTGAGAATACCTTGTGCGAAAACTCCCTATTGGCATTTTATACAAATGTGTATTAATGGTATACAATATCTATATGAACATCCGTGAGTATTGTATAAGATTTAGCAAAGTGGCAAGAAACATGTATAGCACACAAAATGCATTCAGAGGCAAGTTAAAGTGTGAGCTGCTTGATTTGTTTGGCAGTAAAATCAAAGAATACAAAAACAGGTTATGCATTGCGATTCCTGTTTGTGTCAGACGTTGGATGGCTGCCTACAGTAAACATTCTGCCAGACATGTATGGGGTTGCAATCCTAAGGCTCTACGTTATGGGAGACTTTAACGGCAGAAAATTGGTCAGAAAGGATAAATTTATTGATATCATGTGGTTTTATCAAAAGTTATTTGGCTTTGATACCCATCCGGACAGCATTTCTATGAAAATACATGAGAAAATATGTTCAAATCTTAAAAACGTAATGTATGCATAGAACGGCTGCGGGGGGGGGGGGGGGGGGGGGGGGGGGGGGTTTCACTTGACCTTTGACCCCTGACCTTTGACCCCATGAACCCTACATTCTCTAGATAATCACTGCCAGTCAGTACATGTATATATACTATGTTCCATGAAGATACCTTGAACAATTTTCCAATTTACAGAGAAAAAAAAGAAGTTTTAATACTTTTACTTGACCTTTTGACCTTTGACCTTTGACCTCATGACCCAAACTTTCACCAGAGAATCTAAATTGGGTAATACATGCATACACTACGTTTCAAGAAAATATCTTCAGGCATTGCATAGATATGGTGGAAATAGTGAAATTTTATGTATTTGACCTTGACCTTTTGACCTTTGACCTTGAGCACATGATGTTCAGAGATGATGAACATTTCACACATAAAAAAACCTGGAAGTTATACTCAACTAATTAATGTCAATATAACAACGTTGCAGGAATAACGTAACAACATGATGATATTGTCTTGAATGCATAAATTTCAACTTCACTGATTGCGAAGATGAAATGTTACAACAATCGTACATTGATGTTCAAAGATGATGAGCAGGTACGCAAGTTTGCAATTACATGTACGACTATCAAGTCATAACCGTAAAAACTAAGCACAAGTTACTACGGCACGTATGAGAATAATCCCACAAGAATTCTTGTCTTCTGATACACACGCCATAATTCTATTCAAATTGTGAGTTTGTGTGCACCATATTGTATAGGAAGGAAATGGTCTTGTAAGATCCAACTTCATGTGTATAAATCATGTAGACCATTAACATAAATATCAGAAAAGATACATTTTGCGGTACTATAGCAAGTACATAGCAAGTATTACACTGTGCTATTGATCAATATGTCACTCTTGCACAGAATAAGAAGGTACATTTATGCAAAGTTATGTTGTGTTTCGGTAATCTCGTTTGCAACGCATCATACACTTTGATTGACACAAGTTTAAAAAAAAATGGTACATTCTACTATTATAGAATTCAAATCGTCAAGGGCACAAAATATGCCTTTTTCTTTCCATTCTAAAGTTTAATTCTAATATTGAACAGAAAGATCCTGCCTGACATCATAACTGCTGTAAGCAGGTAACTTCCATATAGACTTTCAGTGTCCGTACCCCTTTAAAGTTGATCTAACTACAACTTGACTCTTCTCAAAATGTTATAACCACTTTTTAAGAAGTTTACCTATGTCAGCATCAATTATTTTACTACACACATTTGACAACACTTTGTAAATTTTACCAAAAGTCTGGCCTAACTGTTTCATACACAACACAAACCTGTCCTCTTGACAGGGGTGTAATTTTTGTCATAAAGGCTAAAATACTGTTAGTATTTCACAGAAAAAAAAATCTGCAGTTATTGTTAATTGTTATTTTCCAATTTACTCTATTTATAATTGTTGAAGGAGCAAATTTTGCAGATATATACTTTTTCAGTGTCCGTACCCCTTTGATCTGACTTGTTAAAGGCATTTTTTCTCGGGTCAAAGCAAAGGTCTGGTAACCTTGGGTTTTTCTGATGTACAGAGGATCCATAGGGTTGTATTTATGTTGGTTAAAGCTATCTGTTATTGTTATTGTCAAATAAAATAAAGTGCAATACTCTTAGTATGCTTAGTGTTTTTCAGGAACCCTTCTTGATAATCGGTGTTTTGTTTGATCTTGCCAAATCATGTTTGATCATCTCTTTCTATTCTTTTCAGGTGACTTAACCCCAGAGGAACAAACTATCACACAAGGCTTTGTCGCGGAAATGGCCAACTCCCGTGGCAGAGGAATGTGCGCAGAACTCATGTCAGATCTATTCGCCTCAGAAAGCTCAATGAAAGTGGTGAATATTGGTGGTAACAGTACTGCCAATGAGCCAGCAGTTCGGGATACATTATTTAGAATTACATTTGAGGGAAGTGACAATGAATCCTCGTCATCAGAATCTCCTGAGAAGTTGCCACCAGAATCTCCGCTGCTAAAACGTTCACCTCGCAATCCTGTTCAGAGACAATTAGATATAGCCCCCTGTTCAGACTCAAAAGTCATCAAGTTCGTACCAGACATTGTTCTGGAAAGCGTAAGCAAAGAACACTTGGTAATTGAAGTCAAGAAAGGGAGGGTATTTCATCAGGAATATATATCTCAACTGAGATTTATGCTCATGCCTGCAGCACTCCATCAAAGAACATCTGTGGGTGTCTTGATTTCCGCGAAAAATGCAGTTCTAGAGAAATGCATCGCCAGTAATGACATTGTGAGTTTTCAGAGAGGTGTCTACGAGTTCGAGCCAGATTCTCTTGTGGCCGGCATGCAAAACCTCTTGAAAGATATCTATTGTAATATTGTATAAGGGTGGGGACCCCCGTCACATTTTCTCTGAGTCACGTTACGTTCTGGAAAGCGTAAGCAAAGAACACTTGGTAATTGAAGTCAAGAAAGGGAGGGTATTTCATCAGGAATATATATCTCAACTGAGATTTATGCTCATGCCTGCAGCACTCCATCAAAGAACATCTGTGGGTGTCTTGATTTCCGCGAAAAATGCAGTTCTAGAGAAATGCATCGCCAGTAATGGCATTGTGAGTTTTCAGAGAGGTGTCTACGAGTTCGAGCCAGAGTCTCTTGTGGCCGGCATGCAAAATCTCTTGAAAGATATCTATTGTAATATTGTATAAGGGTGGGGACCCCCGTCACATTTTCTCTGAGTCACGTTACGTTCTGGAAAGCGTAAGCAAAGAACACTTGGTAATTGAAGTCAAGAAAGGGAGGGTATTTCATCAGGAATATATATCTCAACTGAGATTTATGCTCATGCCTGCAGCACTCCATCAAAGAACATCTGTGGGTGTCTTGATTTCCGCAAAAAATGCAGTTCTAGAGAAATGCATCGCCAGTAATGGCATTGTGAGTTTTCAGAGAGGTGTCTACGAGTTCGAGCCAGATTCTCTTGTGGCCGGCATGCAAAACCTCTTGAAAGATATCTATTGTAATATTGTATAAGGGTGGGGACCCCCGTCACATTTTCTCTGAGTCACGTTACATTCTGGAAAGCGTAAGCAAAGAACACTTGGTAATTGAAGTCAAGAAAGGGAGGGTATTTCATCAGGAATATATATCTCAACTGAGATTTATGCTCATGCCTGCAACACTCCATCAAAGAACATCTGTGGGTGTCTTGATTTCCGCGAAAAATGCAGTTCTAGAGAAATGCATCGCCAGTAATGGCATTGTGAGTTTTCAGAGAGGTGTCTACGAGTTCGAGCCAGATTCTCTTGTGGCCGGCATGCAAAACCTCTTGAAAGATATCTATTGTAATATTGTATAAGGGTGGGGACCCCCGTCACATTTTCTCTGAGTCACGTTACAGACGATTTTCCAAAATCGCCTTGTTTTGTTTTGTTTTGTTAGGTGCACGGTCACATATATCTGTATATATGTACATATACACATATACACATATATACAGATATATGTGACCGTGCACCTAACAAAACAAAACAAAACAAGGCGATTTTGGAAAATCGTCTGTAACGTGACTCAGAGAAAATGTGACGGGGGTCCCCACCCTTATACAATATTACAATAGATATCTTTCAAGAGGTTTTGCATGCCGGCCACAAGAGAATCTGGCTCGAACTCGTAGACACCTCTCTGAAAACTCACAATGCCATTACTGGCGATGCATTTCTCTAGAACTGCATTTTTCGCGGAAATCAAGACACCCACAGATGTTCTTTGATGGAGTGTTGCAGGCATGAGCATAAATCTCAGTTGAGATATATATTCCTGATGAAATACCCTCCCTTTCTTGACTTCAATTACCAAGTGTTCTTTGCTTACGCTTTCCAGAACGTAACGTGACTCAGAGAAAATGTGACGGGGGTCCCCACCCTTATACAATATTACAATAGATATCTTTCAAGAGGTTTTGCATGCCGGCCACAAGAGAATCTGGCTCGAACTCGTAGACACCTCTCTGAAAACTCACAATGCCATTACTGGCGATGCATTTCTCTAGAACTGCATTTTTCGCGGAAATCAAGACACCCACAGATGTTCTTTGATGGAGTGCTGCAGGCATGAGCATAAATCTCAGTTGAGATATATATTCCTGATGAAATACCCTCCCTTTCTTGACTTCAATTACCAAGTGTTCTTTGCTTACGCTTTCCAGAACGTAACGTGACTCAGAGAAAATGTGACGGGGGTCCCCACCCTTATACAATATTACAATAGATATCTTTCAAGAGGTTTTGCATGCCGGCCACAAGAGACTCTGGCTCGAACTCGTAGACACCTCTCTGAAAACTCACAATGCCATTACTGGCGATGCATTTCTCTAGAACTGCATTTTTCGCGGAAATCAAGACACCCACAGATGTTCTTTGATGGAGTGCTGCAGGCATGAGCATAAATCTCAGTTGAGATATATATTCCTGATGAAATACCCTCCCTTTCTTGACTTCAATTACCAAGTGTTCTTTGCTTACGCTTTCCAGAACGTAACGTGACTCAGAGAAAATGTGACGGGGGTCCCCACCCTTATACAATATTACAATAGATATCTTTCAAGAGGTTTTGCATGCCGGCCACAAGAGAATCTGGCTCGAACTCGTAGACACCTCTCTGAAAACTCACAATGCCATTACTGGCGATGCATTTCTCTAGAACTGCATTTTTTGCGGAAATCAAGACACCCACAGATGTTCTTTGATGGAGTGCTGCAGGCATGAGCATAAATCTCAGTTGAGATATATATTCCTGATGAAATACCCTCCCTTTCTTGACTTCAATTACCAAGTGTTCTTTGCTTACGCTTTCCAGAACAATGTCTGGTACGAACTTGATGACTTTTGAGTCTGAACAGGGGGCTATATCTAATTGTCTCTGAACAGGATTGCGAGGTGAACGTTTTAGCAGCGGAGATTCTGGTGGCAACTTCTCAGGAGATTCTGATGACGAGGATTCATTGTCACTTCCCTCAAATGTAATTCTAAATAATGTATCCCGAACTGCTGGCTCATTGGCAGTACTGTTACCACCAATATTCACCACTTTCATTGAGCTTTCTGAGGCGAATAGATCTGACATGAGTTCTGCGCACATTCCTCTGCCACGGGAGTTGGCCATTTCCGCGACAAAGCCTTGTGTGATAGTTTGTTCCTCTGGGGTTAAGTCACCTGAAAAGAATAGAAAGAGATGATCAAACATGATTTGGCAAGATCAAACAAAACACCGATTATCAAGAAGGGTTCCTGAAAAACACTAAGCATACTAAGAGTATTGCACTTTATTTTATTTGACAATAACAATAACAGATAGCTTTAACCAACATAAATACAACCCTATGGATCCTCTGTACATCAGAAAAACCCAAGGTTACCAGACCTTTGCTTTGACCCGAGAAAAAATGCCTTTAACAAGTCAGATCAAAGGGGTACGGACACTGAAAAAGTATATATCTGCAAAATTTGCTCCTTCAACAATTATAAATAGAGTAAATTGGAAAATAACAATTAACAATAACTGCAGATTTTTTTTTCTGTGAAATACTAACAGTATTTTAGCCTTTATGACAAAAATTACACCCCTGTCAAGAGGACAGGTTTGTGTTGTGTATGAAACAGTTAGGCCAGACTTTTGGTAAAATTTACAAAGTGTTGTCAAATGTGTGTAGTAAAATAATTGATGCTGACATAGGTAAACTTCTTAAAAAGTGGTTATAACATTTTGAGAAGAGTCAAGTTGTAGTTAGATCAACTTTAAAGGGGTACGGACACTGAAAGTCTATATGGAAGTTACCTACTTACAGCAGTTATGATGTCAGGCAGGATCTTTCTGTTCAATATTAGAATTAAACTTTAGAATGGAAAGAAAAAGGCATGTTTAGTGCCCTGCAGTAATAGGTGTATATAACAAATATTGAGTTTAGGCAAAAAAGTGTGTTTCAGGTTACCTTGCCCTACCTAGAAATTTGGTTGAAACCTAAATTTTTTATTCCACATTTTATTCCACATTAGGCATATATTCTGAATATGTTGCGCATCTGGAATACAACCACACAAAATTCAGTGTCCGTACCCCTATCACTTTATCAAGAATGTTCATACCACATGCACCTTATTTCAGCCAGTAACATTTCAAAAATTTTCATTATAAATAATTCCCAATTTCTCAATGCAACAACAGCTATCTTTTGTTGGATTTTTGCACAAATTTCCTATATGAACAATAGTTGAAACACTATGCTTCTAAATCTGGAATTGATAAGTTATTTTAGCAGTAATGGCTACAACAGGCAAACTGACATTTATTTTGCTGTTAAAGGGCCTGATTCATTTTGTTTAAATCAGTTTTTAACAAATTGCCATGTTCACTGTCTCTATTTGTGTGGGGGGTGTACGGACACTTAAAAAAGGGTACGGACACTGAATTGACATAATAGGAATATCATAAATGCTTAAAAATACCTTATAAAATGTCTGATCCCCTGTGAAATGCTGAGTGTGCCAATGCGCTTCTCAGAAGTGATGGACTAATTGCTGTCTCTGTGGGGCCTAGCCAGGTAGTCTCCTTTTTGTACAAAAATGCTCTCACATCCAGAGACAGATGGTATTATAGATGGTGTCAATATCTCAAAACTGCCTATAAGAGAAAGAACACTTGGCAGAATACTTACCTATGTTCGTATTCTGGCATCTTCTGTTATTTGAGATGACACAAAGCCCTGAAACGAGCGAGAACTTCTGGATCTGGTGGCTCGTTGGTTCTCAAACGTTCTCCCGTACAGCATATGTCCTTTGTTACCCGAAGGCATTCCGTTGGTCGTTGAGTCGATCAGTCAGTCCAAGTCAGCCTGAAGTGCTCCCCACTACATTCTCTCGTCGCATAAGAGCTTCCTGGCAGGGGGGTAAACCCCAAGGTCTACCCTCACCAATGCAACTGAAATGAGGGAAGTAGGGGGATAAAAATGTCTATATCCCTTTGCCAGAAATGATCTAGATCATCTAGATCCCTATCACATCTATATTTAGTGGGACAGCCTGTCATCCTGTGTGTCTGAGGACCTGTGGTCTGAGGGACGTAGGCCTCAGCCTACCTCTACCCTCTGTACCAGATGAGTTGGCTCGTCCTTTGCAGCCACAATCGCACTTCTTTTCAGTGCTTTCTGAACACACATGCTGTTTGCTGTATAACCATTTAGCATGAAGGGTGGCCTCCTTTAGCTAGCAAATCATTGATTCAACACTTGTTGACCAACCTACCGATCAGAGCAGCTTTGACAGAATCGGGTGATAATCTGTTGCTCTAATTGCTCCATGGGAATACCCAGAAATGCCCGAGAGGCTCATTAGGTAAGGCAGTCTGCCCATTCTGACAGTGACTTGGTTGGGCCTTGGCATGCATTGGTGAACTCAACATGCGCGAATTCAGGTTGCAGTTACCAGCCAAACCTTTCCTTCATGCACCAGTGTTGTGTAGTAATCTGCAGTGCTACCCTGAAGGCACCAGTAGAGCTTGGTGGTGCATTCTTCAGCAGACCAGCCACTTTGAGTAGCAAATGCCTCAAACTTCCCGAAGAATGTATGCCATCTACCAGTCCCATCGTGATATACTTTGGGGCGGATCATGGTGGTTGGGCCATGTGGAAATTGTCCTGTTGCCTCTGGCCACTGTCATCATGCTGTCCATATGCCGCCCTCTGATGTTCCAGGGGATATGATTTAGTTAAGGTGCGCATTGAACAAATGTAGTCCTTGTCTTTTAGACCTACTATATATACATTGTAGTGTGAGCACTAGTGGGAGATTACAACTTCATGTTATGCGTACAATGCTATGCCTCATTCATAAACTGATGGTACATAATAACCAGACATGAATGAATACAAATTTCTTCCGACAGATCATCATTTTTGCACTCAATGGGTTCAGTAAGATTCCTCTCCTTTGGATAAGTCACCTCTAGTTCAGAAATGACATCTGCAAGACACCAATTTTGAAGTTGCTTTGGTCTTTTTGCATACCTTTGTATTGCATTGTCTGCCTGTATGTGTGTCGAGTTATCAGGCAGCTTTTCCAGGTCATCTCTATGTTTGAGAAGGAAGACTCTTTCTTCAGATGGGGAAGTGTTTATGAAAACTACATCCCTGCTTGCCTGTGTTAAGAGTCATTTGAAGAACCAAGTAATAACATTCTTCTTGAGCACTAACTTCTACAAAATTCAGGTACTTGTTACTAATATGTCTGACTTGTCTCTTCAAGTCCATGTTGCCTTCTTTTGGTTCTTGAGATGCTTTCTCCAGCATTGTGCTAATGCCTGTCTGAGACTTACTGATGTATGATACAATGTATGTAACACATGCATATGGGTCCAATACAAATTGAATGTCCAGATTTGCTTTCCAACCTTTCAGTGTTGAGGGGTCGCATTGTCTGCCTGTATGTTTGTTGACTTATCAGGCAGATTACCTGCTGCAGGTCAAAGGTTGCGGCCTGATACTTTGGATTCGTTTTGCTTTTCTCTTTGCAGGTTGCTTTGATTTGACGCACTTTTGAAATCTTATCACGGTGTTTAGTGTATCTATCAGAGAGCTCCCTCTTCTGTTCCTCAGAGGACTTTGTGTAGGTGTCACAGAGGCCACATAAGTCTTTCTTGGGGTGATGGATTTGATTCTCATTTGCTTCATTATTGTCAGGTACATTGTGTAAGAGGCACAATGTCCATGTTCTCTTACAAACATTCTGTACATCGCCGCTTTTGTAAGGTCTGGAGAAACATGTCCATGTACGTGCTGCTAGATCTACAAGAGTATGATGGCACTCTCGGAAACTTGTTAAGATGGGCTTTGATTTTTTCCTACACTTCAGGTTTGTCCACAGACTTCTTTCCTCTCTTTTCTTTCTCTAGACAAACACACCAGTTTCTTTGTTCTTTTTGCTTCAATAACCACAGATTTTCCTGTTCCTGCCCCACCTGTCAAAATGCATATATGGAGGTTCCTTGTTAGAGTTTATCCAATGGTCATACGACTTCATGGCACATGTAACCAAGTTAACATTATCCTCGACCCTTTTGGCTAAAAAGCATGCAAAAAAACAAACAAACAACTAATAAAGCAAAGAAATAGATGTCATACATTATCATCATACATCATCATGCGGCAGTAGGAACTACGGACAATCCATAACATACTCGGCTTTGCCTGGTGTGTATCAGCCCCGTTTGAGAATACCTTGTGCGAAATCTCCCTATTGGCATTTTATACAAATGTGTATTAATGGTATACAATATCTATATGAACATCCGTGAGTATTGTATAAGATTTAGCAAAGTGGCAGCTGGCCTTCTTTTTAGAAATATTTTGGACCCCTCAAGGAAGATCTGATACATTTGATGTATTCATCTTCTGTCATATTAGCTACTTCATGCAAAAATGCAGTGAATTCTAAATTGCAGCCATCTTTGAACTCATTTTATTGTAAATTACAATGTTTTCCTTTTTACTTACCAAAACTAAATATTAGTTTTAAAGTATGGTAAAAAAACTGTTTGAAGCAAATCTCCTTTATTACAAATGAGCAACCACATGGCTACTATAAATAATTTATTCTTTTCACTCCAACACCATGAACTGCCCTTAAGTATTAAACTGATCATTCAGAAATACATATTGATATTTTTAAAATGCAATTAATCTAATCTGCACATTGATCGAGTACCTGTTCTTCCTGTTGAGGAAGTACAAGGCTTGTTCCCCAGTAGGACTCCTGA
Source organism: Diadema setosum (assembly GCF_964275005.1). NCBI lineage: Eukaryota > Metazoa > Echinodermata > Echinoidea > Diadematoida > Diadematidae > Diadema > Diadema setosum. The sequence goes on along the minus strand of NC_092693.1, from coordinate 37,675,419 downwards.
TGTAGACATGAATCCCATCGATAGCACCTATGACTCCTGGAAAGCAGCAGTACTTGTAGAAGCTCTGCTGGGTAGATTCAATCTCTTCTCTCGTAGTTGGAAACCTGATGAATTCTCTCTTCCTTCTTGCGATGGCTTCCGAAACATCTCTGATGACTCTGCAAACAGACGACTGTGACATTGATGCCTCGTCCCCATACATCCGCGTGAATGAACCTGAAAAAAATGTGAAACCACTTTAATAGATTTTTGGGTGGATAATCCTTTATCAAATGCAATTGTACACATTTGATTAAAGTACAAAAATATATATGTATATATGAATATATATATAATTTACTTTAAGCCTGTGAAAATGACTGATCCTACTCCCATACAAATAAGTTCCAAATGCAATAATTTCCCATGTAACCTGGAATATTTTTTGTCCCCCCCCCCCCCACAATCCAAAAATAAATAGATAAATAAATGCAAAAAAGAACTTACCTGGGCATAAAAGCGGAGAGTGTTCTCTCGTCAGCTAATCCTCTTTGCGGCCTTTCAGCTCTCTGGGCATGTACGGAGGAGTAATTTGGACAATGATATAGTGAGAAAATATGTGGTAAAACAAAATGATTCTCCTTGCTGGTCATAAAACATATTCAATAAAGAGGTTTATGAAACAAATATCTTCTATTCTGTTAACATTTCCTTGGTGCTGTTCACCTCAGCTCTACCAAAGAGTGATAGCAGGGTCAGTACGAACAACTCCTTGGGAGTGAGCATTTCTACTACTATCCTCATAATCAGTCAATACTTGGTGTTATTTTATCGTAACTAATTTAAAAAAACAACTTTGAGGTGAACAAGAGTATTGGGGAGAACATTATTGTATATGCTTAAAACAGTAATATGCAGCTGAATTGTCCATCTAATTTTCTGAAATAGGATGAGAAAATAAAAATCAAATAGTCCCCGCGTTCACATTGTCCCCCGCGTCTCGGGGACAGCCTCAAGAGATCTTATCTTTTTTACGACTGACCGTTCACATTGGTATCTCATCTGTCCCCGAGCTGTGGGGGCAATTGGGGCTTGGGGCGAGCTCTGCCAGGCATAGCGCATGCGCACATTTGATGACCACAGCTGGACGCTATCAATTTCGCCCCAAGGTCACTCTCCCCTCCAAATCTTGTCCCCGTACCCGACTTGATTCGCGGGGACGAGGGGACAAGTCCCAGCGAGCGTTCACATTATGGTTTTGGAGGAGAAAGTCCCACAGCTCGGGACTTTCCCCGCGGCGCGGGGGACAATGTGAACGCAGTGACAGAAAGACAAGAAATTGTTGTTACTAATGTCAGTTTTGTCAACTGTCAGCTGGTGATTATCATGAATTTCTTGAGCTAAATGATCAGTTGTACGGTACTTGCATAGTCCAGTCAGTAGAATACACAGAATTGAATAGGTGATCTTGAAAATGTCATTTTCGCTAATGCCCACTACTCTAATTTGCTATACATTTAACTTGAGAACTGTAATTATAAGAAGCATCACTGCATGTTGATGTACATGTGTAATTTGGAAGAATGATAATTTAGTGAGATAATTAATGTATGTCAACTTTGGCAGTGGCCCGGTTACCACCGGCAAAATAAAGTTTTCTTGAGGCACCAAAAAACTGAGCCCTTTGTGGCCCGGGCCATTTAGTCTTTCTTGAAGCTTCTCATACCTCTTCCTGTAGTCATCAACCTCTTCTTCCAAAGGTTGCAAAAGCATTGTTCTTGGCAGTGGTGGTAGGGGAAACCTGAATCGGCATACTGATTTACCCTTTTTCTTGCACATTTTTGAGTGCTTATGGACCTGCAAGTCAATTAATTCTTTCAGTCATCTTAAGTTTCCAAAGAGCATGTGACATGCCCATCAACACACTCAATGATTACCTGTTCTGAATCTATCTGGAATTTGGTGCATGCATCTCTTGTCCACAACAGCATATGCACCTCTGTTCTGAAATTCTACGTGACAGAACAGGTCAGTCACTGAACCTCTTTGGAAATGATCACTTTTAAGTATATTGTGTGTTTCCATTGAACAAAGTCATTCAACGGCTAATAAATTGCTTTGCACTGATTCAGAAGCAGCTAACAAGATAGCTTTTCCAAAAGTGTTTGACATTAATTTGAAAGTGTGCACTTTTAATTTAGAAAGTTTGAAGTCACTTTGTTTCATGTCAGACAGTTTTCAAATAAGCCTCGTTATATTTGTTGCCTTTTCATGTTTTCTAATGAAAAAACAATCTCATCCATAAAATGGTATGTGCTTCAAACGTCATCACTGCAAAAATTACCAAGGAGGATGTAATATGTTACTATACTAAACGGGAATACAGAAATTTTCCAGGAAATAAATGTGAATCAAAGGTGCTAAAAGTATTCATTCCTTTGTACCGAGAGTCAGCTGAGGATCAGTATTCATTCCTTCATCAAAAAATCAATACTGCTGAACAGTGTTAACTTATATCGAGGGAAGATGCATTGTAATGCATCTATACATGCTATACTTGCATGTTAACACATCCTTATACAATTCCTATTTATGCCTTTATAACATACTGACTTCTGCTAAAGATTCCTATAACACGCATTTGTTCCATAGTAATCTTGCCACAATACCTGGACTTTAATACTTAATAACCTGTCTATACCAATGTACTGTATGGTAACCATGCCAAAGAATACCAACTTAACCAGTACAGTAGATTTAATTATACATCACTTGTTTCCTATTGAGGTACGCTTTACCACTTCGAACTAAGTTCTTAGTGTATGGCAAAGTTTCTGTAAATTGGTATTACATAATAAATGAATGATTTACTAAGACCACAAAAATGTTTCTTTTCTGCATTCCAATTCAGAAGTATTGAAATTCACATCTACTGAAGATGAGCCATGTTGTGTTCTGAAAGATTATTATATTGTATTAAAAATCCATAGTCAGAGAGAGAGAGTCCAAAAGTCAAAAATATCCTAAATCTATCCATGTTCCTCTATCGTGGGATCCCCGGATCCCAAATTTGCACCTCTCTTTGCCCTCTTCTGTTGTCTCTGCTTGGTCTCATCTAATATAAATGAATTGAATCATGAGACAATAAAACATACGACTGAATACAGCATCTCAATCTTGGTATATATAAATTGTCTTCTGTCACTCAGTCTAAGTTGTCACACTTTGGTCACTTTGCTATTGAAATCCTTCTATACTATCATTGCCAACAATATTAAAACCATTCTTAATTGTCAACAACATTTAATAGACATTATCAAACCAGATACATCAGTCACTGACATATTATGACATAACTCTATGAGGCATAAAAAGAAAGCAAGTTAGACTTACAGTGGATGGAGGTTGAGGACGATTGATGTAACTAAAGAAGTGGTGCTTAGTGCTTGCGGTTCCGTGAATTTCCCGAAAAGTGACGAATCAAGCTTCCCGCCGGCTATATATACGGCGATCCTGCCCGCTCATTGGCTAAAAATCTCGTAATTAAGCCCTTTGTTATACTACGCCCCCTACGTTCGCGTTCAATATCACCAAGACAACTAACGGGTTGCACATCTAATACACAGGGGAACCCGCGAACTACAAACGGGACAGTCGGGATTCTGACTATAAATCAAGCTTAATTATTCAGGATACACATCAAAAACAATAAATTATGGTAATTTAGAAGTATTAATACCTCTCAGCTTGACCAGCTACGGAAACAGGTATTGTACGCACCTTTGGTTCATGTGACAAGTTAGGGTTTGCTAAACAATCGCAACTTAGTCCCACATACTATAATCTATGGTGTTATCGGTACCTCCTGCCTACAATGTGTAAAAATGAATGTGTAGGGCCTAATGTATCACGATCGTAATTGTGGATAAAATCTAACGTCTGCACTTAGAAAAAGATTTTCAGGAAAAAAAAAATGTACGGGGGGGGGGGGGGTATTCACCACAGTATCGAGAGTCAGCTGAGGATCAGATATTTCTTTGTTGGAGGTAGAAGTTGCACAATGTTTATACAACCTACTGGATGAAATTGATATGTTAATCACCAGACTAGGCATGTAAGTGAAACTTTGTTCTGTAGTTCAGTTACACACAGATCCATTTCGTCCACTGTGTTTGCAAGTCTTTGTTAATTTATTCTGCATCTGAATATTGCCCAAAATTGAGATGGCTAGCAATCCCCAATACTTGCAGAGAATGCTCCCTTGTCCTCTTGGCTGGACCCATTTTGTCTAGAGTTCACCAGAAGCAGTCTGTAGGAGAAGTAAAGAAATTGGGATATCGTACATAAGGACAATTGTATCACTTGGAAGGGAGAGCAGCTACACTTCTCAACACCTTGGAAAAAAAGCCTACCAATAGTGGAACTGCTTAGTGATCGTTTAGCTATTTTGCACTCATTTTCAAAAGCATTTCAAAAGAAAAACAAATGTTATGTGAAAGGGAATGATTGTGAATTTTTGTTTCATGTTTAATGCATTCTTGATTTCACTTGACAATTTGTTAAAGCTTGCAGCATTATTGAGTGAGAAATCAAGCTTTAGAGTTTATGAGTGCAACATGTTACCGGCAACACGTCGGGGATGTACGACCACTCTCTGTAAAATGTGCAGGATGAATATTTCTGGATTGTGGTCACATCTCTGTTAGAGTGTTTTTAAACATAGATATGATTTGAGAAAAGATTCCCAATGACGGTCCTTTTGACAATAAAGTCCATTAATGCTATGAATCTATGTGAGTTAAATATCCCATAGCTGAAATCCAAAGTGTTTGTTAAATTATGTCATTTTGTGGAAGGTACGACATGAAGCAGAATTGACCAGTTTTCCAAGATTGGACTATAATGTGATGAAATACCATTCTCTCTCTCTCTCTCTTTAAAAATATAATAGTAAAACTTGCTTCTCCCCTCTGCATGGATATTCTGTATACCTATTTCAATGGAAAAGTTAGATACAATGTGCCAGTATGTAAAGAAAAAAGCATACTTTATCCCAAAATTTATGTCTTTTGTCAGCACGCCAATACAGTTGTAGATTTCAATACATAATTTAGCACAAAGACTGGAAAGATGAATTTTTGTAAGATGTCAAGCACATGAAACTCTTGATGTTCTTCATTTTGTCAAAGTGACAAATGTAACAGAAAATTACTTGAAGGTATTGTATGTCATGTACATGGTCATATTTTCTTGAAAGTGATACAGATTAAAGATCACCTATTTTACTTGGCTCTTTTCGTGCTACTTGGCATTTTCAAACTTTTTCATTGTTTTCTGTTAATATCAAAAAGAATTTGGAGAGCACTGTTTAAATTTTGTGCTGAAAAGTTGTTTTCTGTTATGTTGTAACTGCAGTATATGAGTGTATGAACGGGTTGTACAATATCACAACATATCAGAATTAAACTCTGTGAATGCGGTGTTCAGTAACATCAAATGATTGCTATAATAAATTTCTTAATATGTGATATCAGTTTCCAACTTTGTTTCTGTGATCGCGCTGATTTGGTTCCAGAAATGTGAATGTGTGTATGTGACTCTGCAATTTCCTGTCTGTGAAAAGAAGTGCAAAAGATTAAGATCGTTCCTTTCTCCAGAATTTAAAAGCTTATAGTATTCTTTTATCCTTTAGTCTAGCATTTTTTTATCTTTGAGTTTCGATCTGCGATTTTTTTTAGTTTGTATGTGCAAACCTGTTCAAAAGATTACACAATTTTTAACATTTTTCAAATGTTTCACCAAATTTTTTCCACAGATCGTTAAATTTCAATTCTAAATTTGAAAAGCTCACTCATGCTCCCACACCCTTCCCCTTTTGGACCATCTCCATAAATCATCAGTTCACATTGATGATTCACTTGAAAATGAAGAGGTCACAGGTTTAACAATTTAGTTATCAAAATCTCTCTGAATTCTCAGCTTTCTTTCTTTTTTTTTTTCATTAGAAAATCACATATTATATTCCAGCAAGATGTGCATCATATTGTTGAATTTCAAGGTCATCAAATGCAAAACCTTCCTCTCGTGGAAGGGGGACACACCTTTCCTCTTTGGTCCACACGCGGATCGAAAGGTGACAGATACAGGTACCTCATTTTATTCCTCAAAATTTGTTCTCTTTTAATTGAAAAACTCAAATATTTTTTCAAAGTGTGCATTAGATCATTACATTAATTTTGTTGTAAAAAATGCAAAACCTTTCCAATACTCCCTCCCCTTCAGTCCACTTCCATAAACTTAAATAGGGCTTATAAAGTGAACAGGGATAACACACACACACTGATCACAGAGGTAACAGATACCACACGATTTAGTCATTCACAGTGTCCCTAAATATTTTCTTAGCTTTCTGACTGAAAATTTGGCAAATTTCCCAATCAAAGTGTTGATCAGATTGTTGAATTTTGCATCTAAATTGTTAAAGCTCCATGGCAGGGGGATACCCTGTCCCACGCCCTCCCCTCTGTTTGCGCCCCTCCTCCTCCCCTCCCCCTCCCCCCCCCCAAATTCCTGCTGACGGCAATGAATGGATCTTTCGACACAATTTTCCAGCGCTATTTAATTAAAGGTATAATTATTTCGTCTTTGGTGTTTCCGTCCACCTCCCCCCCCCCCCCCTCCCGTATATGAAATCGTCGCCACTCAAGTCTATAATAAGATAAGAAAACGTTACCTTTTATGTAAGACTTTACAGGATCAAATTTGGGAACGCATTTTGAGGTCCAAGCCATAATGTTTTTATTTAGTACAGGTATAAACAAAATCTGCCATCGACTTGACAAAGCCCCATGGGCGAAAATTCGTCAAAACTACGTCTCTCACGGAAAGAGAACTACTGTTGAGAATATCATTATTATATATATATCATATATATATATATATATATATATATATATATATATGAAGAGTTTGTTCGCAAAAACCGATAAGTCCATACTTGCCAAATGAAGATATTTGCGATTAAAGGTCAAGAAAAATAAAGAGAATAATAAGAAAATTTTTGTTTCTTTTGACCATAACTTCAAAAATATACCGTTATATGTAGTGACCAATATATCATTTAAAAGGTATTATTTTGTACTTTATGACAGAGACCGTACTTCAAAATCTTCAAAAATGGACATCGGTTTTTTGCGAACAAATTAATATATATATATATATATATATATATATATATATATATATATATATATATATATATAAATATGTATATATATTGTGTTTATGTGTAACATTCATTGTTGTATAGAGTTTTACTATTATGTACGAATGTTTGTTTGCTCTGTGCAGGGAATTGAAAAAGACTGTACTTTTGATTCTGGATTACCAAGCTTGCCAAAGGGGAGGCTGTGCAGTTCCATTTTATAACAAGTGAACTCATTTCAAAGAGATAGTCGGGATGATAATGACCGTAAACAACAAAACTTGTACGCCATAAATCTACTCTGTAGAGTGTTCAAGAAATACAGACCAAAATAAGGACTGAAACAAATTTGTTTTCATGAAATTTCCATTAAATTTTCTTCTTAAACGGACGCCCGGAAGTTGTAATGGGACTATATTGATGCAGACGTTCATGACTTATTAAATCCGCATCATACAGCTATAAAAGTTTTAGCTTTACTTAGTTGAGGTGTTAGGCATGCCTGTATGTTGAAAATTCTGTATCGGGATACTTCTCTTACATCTAAAATCTGTTGTAATCTGTTTTCAGTATAACGTGGTTTGCCTCAATGTAATAACGTAGGCCAATCGGCATATAGGGCTATGGAGTTACCAGCATCTGTCTTTTTCTTACTTGTGTGGTAAAGTCAGCGCTCCCCCCACCCCTTTAGATTTTAGGAACGTAATGACAGAATCTTCGGAAAATATGACTGTTGTGTTTCCCCCACCCCCTGGTGATTTATTTTTGTTGCTGTTTTTTTTTTTTTTTTTCGTTTTCATTTTTTATTACCCCAAAATTTAGGGGGCCCTGCAGCCCCTGTATAATGCACTGTGGTTGCGACTAATACTGCTGTTTCGCGAAAATATGGCAAATCAAAATCAATAGTAAATGTAGTTCTCTCATTTTATATTCAATACTTTCACCTCTACCCGGCTGATAGATTTTTAACAGCCAACTCGAATGCCCCGTAGACTATACTTCTTTACTAATATCATAGAGCTGTAGGCCCTATGTTTGTTATGATAGCTCCATGCTCTTATTAACAAAATATGACCATTTCGTTCATTAAACCACACTGCGTCATGAAAGGCAAACTGATGTGGAAAAAGACAACAACAAAAAAAATGTCCAAACTTGCTCTCTGTTTGTTTGTCTGTTGTTTGTATTTTTCTTCTTCTCCTTCTTCTTCTGCTTTTTTGGAGGGGGCTCTCTCTCTCGTTCTCTGCTTGGAGTTTGCATGTTTTTCATAGAATACAATGTTTTGCCTTAGTTATGACAGAGTTGTAGGCCCTAAAGCAACAACGAAAACATCACAGTGCACCAAAACAAACATGCGTCATTAAATATTGCCATAAACAGTATATCTGTATGTTTTCCGCCAATTTCACTGTTTTGTCATTCAATTTCATATCAGAAGCATTCATTTTCGTCAACTTGACAATAACATTTTGTCTGTAAAAATCAACTTAGACATGTTAGAAGGACTTAAGGGCTGAGGTCTGGTCTCATCTCAATTCTGTTGTCAACTTCACAGCAAACATGCAGACTACATGAACGGTCTACCTTTGTTCATTATGATTTTGCATTTTATCTATACATAAAATGCGTTCAGTAGCACTTCCTTCGTTGCATGTTTATGCTCTGAAAATGACTATATAGGAATTGATTTGCGTCAGGTTTTTTTAATCACATGTTCGAGTGATCGTGGTTTGGTAATCGGTAGTTGTATCAAGGAACATAAATGCTTTGTCAGATACGTTACCATCGTTTTATGGATTCTTGAGACCTAATTTATTATAGACCAGGACAAAGGAAAATTTAATTCATGTGTAGTATTTGCATAGAAATCTTTTCCAACTTCATTTTTACCGTCTTCCGTGTGAAAATTTCGGAAACATATCAGAAAAATGTGGATTTGTGTTTGTTTGGTTCTCATATTTCACGTTTATCTCAAAAGTTTTATTTCGGAGTATATCTAATCCTATGAAGAGATAATTCTTTACGTTTAGAAGTGCGGTGTTTTTCACGAAAATAGTCATATTGTGATGATCTTACAAGTTAGAATTAATTTATTGGCACGATTGGTATGCGTCAGATGTTACTATACGCTCTGTTCTTCTTCCGATCCAATTTGTTGCTCAGGTATCGAAATACAATAAAATCTTTTTTTTTTTTTTTTCATTCAAATAGACTACTATAACTTGGCAACTGATTTCGCATTTGTGCTTCTGATTCATCGAATGTTTGGGCGTGAACTTTCGGCAGTGGGTATTCAACTTTGTCTCGACCTGTCATCACTTCCTTTCGAGCATTCAAATTCACATATAATGTGGGCAAACACGTTCATAAAAGTAACATTCAAGTTAAACTTGTGATATAATAGGCCTACTGATGTCCATTAAAACAAATGACTTGTAACTAGTGCGTTTTAAATTAAATGCTAAAAACGCCCACATGTAGATCACATATGATGATGCAAATAAGTAGGCCTATAGGCATAGGAACTATTTATTTAGATGTAAAGTGAAGATCACAGAGCAGTATGGTGATCATTATAATAAATTTACGTTAAATAAAGATTATAAGCACAATAATTTGTAAAAACCGTAATGAAAATAAAGATGTGTTTTAGAGATAAAGAAGGCTATGTGATTACATGACAAAATGAGGATTTTGCATTGAAGTTTACACAGCATGTCTATAACAGAGGAAAAAATAAGAATGTTCAAATAAACAAATGCTGCAGCATAATGGCAAAATTCAAGATAAAAAGTGAAAGTCTCATTCAATGATTAGCTGGACATTAATCAAGTCGTGATTAAACAACAATTGCTTATTCATAAGTATACATGCATCATAACAAATTGGTTTTTAAAAAAATCGCTTGCTCAAAAACGAAATTGTTAAGTGCTAATCAAGCCCATCGCGCTAAGTTGAATGCACAAAACCGAACACGAAATTGAATGCTTACATCCAAATTTGAACTTGTGAACACTAATTTGGGTGCCTAAACAGAATTTTAAAGCATTGAACGTGAAACTAGCACCGCTTCAAACATACGCATTTGAGTCTACATAATTTGAAAGTGAAAACATATTATCTGACACCCACGCACAATCCCAATGAACATAAAAACCCCAGTCGTTTTTCCCAACAGAAAAATATATTTTAAACGTATTTTCCAGATATTTTTTGAGTATTTTCTTTAAAAATTCATATTTTTGTGATATTTTTTGGAAAAATACTCTAAAAATACCATATTTTATTCATATTTTTTTAAATACTCTGAAAATAGCATATTTTTGGGTATTTTTCGAGTCTTAAGATGAGATGAATATTTTTCGATATTTTTTCATCTTCCCTGTAATCGTTCTTGTCAGTTTGTAAAAATACTCTAAAAATAGGATATTTTTGGGATATTTTGGTCAAATTTGAAATGCAATTTATATTTTTTCTGTATTTTTTATCTTATTTAAACAAATAAATAAAAAAAAACATTAAAATATGCTTTACATTAAAAATGTGGTAAAATTGTGGTAAAAGTGAATTCAGTTTGTACAAATTGAAGTCAGTTGACATTTCAAATAGCAAACTATTATGTAGACCAGGTATTTATAATGCTCTTGTGTGTGTTTGTGTGTAGTGTATATATATATATATATATATATATATATATATATATATAATGGTATTATTATCCGCGTGTTGGAATAAGAGCATGAAGACGATGAAGACAAACAAGTTGACATAATGCATTAGAATCCAACTTCATTTATTTGTAAACCAAATTTTCGACCCTTGATCTGTTACCCTGAGGAAGATCCGTGCAAGGGTCGAAAATTTGGTTTACAAATAAATGAAGTTGGATTCTAATGCATTATGTCAACTTGTTTGTCTTCATCGTCTATATATATATATATATATATATATATATATATATATATATATACATATATACATACATACATATGTGTGTGTGTTTGTGTGTGTTGAATTGTGTGTAAACAGTTTGTTGACACTTGAAAGCTATAATTGTACCTGGCTGGGCTTGCTTACCAGTTCCTTCCAGATTAAAACCCATTAACCATAATGCCAGTTGATTCCAGTTGGTTTTTACTGGTTTCTACTGGTCATGCATATTCATAAGCTATTAAATTTCTCTTGGAATGGAAAAAGACAAATATATATATTATTGTTGTGTTATTCATAATCTCAACTTCTGTTATGAGGAGGCATTTTCTTTTTTCAATATCAAAAGTGTAATTTACTTGGTAACCATGCATGGTTACCAAGTAAATGATATACAATGTATAACAAAATTGCCCTATGTGAGTGAGTGTGATGTGTCTGGTACATAGAGCTGTATATAATAGAGCTCTATGGTCTGGTACCAACTAGGTATAGGGTATAGATACATAGGCCTAGGCTCTAAGACTTAGCTGTAGGGGTATGATTGTGAAAGGTCAATTTGGATATTGATAATGTCTTCACATAATTATATAAATAGAATATAATATGTTCTGGGATACCACTCAAATATCAACATAACTCAAGAAAATAATATTTGTTTTATCCAGACTTGAACATGTAACACAAAAATATTTGAAATATATATTTTTTGCAGTATTTTTGTAGCCCCAAATCATAAAGGCATTAAAGATAGCTAGAAAACATAATTTTACAGTATTTTTTTTTTTTTTTTTGCTGTAGCAGCATGACGTGACAAAAAATATTCAAAAAATATATTTTTAGCATACAGTATTCGGCGTTCCAGAACTGTACGAAAAAAATATATATATTTTCAAAAATATATTTTTTAGGTGTTTTTCTTATATTTTTAGCATATTTTTGAATGAAAAAATATCGTAAAAATACTTTTTGGGGCGATTTTTTGAATATTTTTATAATATTTTGGTGGTATTTTTTTTTTTTTTTCGAGCAGGGAACATTCAACAAGCGGTAAGAGCCTCGATCCCCAATACACTTGTACAGCATCAACGTGTGCACCTCGTCGGAAAACAAACCGCGCCCACCACCGCTAAGCGCTACCTTTCACAACAACATGTACGTAGTTTTGTACATTGTGCGTATGATGTCGTGCATTAGGATGAAACGCAGAGCTAGAGAGGAGCTATTAGGGAGGTGAGAGGTGCGGTGTAGCTAGGTGACAGATGCTAGATGCCAGCGCTCAGTAGGTGAAGGAGATCAAGTTCTGTTCATGGTAAGCCCTCGTAAATTGTTCAATAGACAGCTGATTGGAACTGTGACATAACACTGATTTGTCAAATCAAAAGATGTAATAATCAGGGCCATATTACTGGGCCAAATTACCGTATTACAGCTAAGGCAACGCTTCTACTGCAACTCGACTCCAGTTTAGTACGTAAATCGCAGCTCCACAGTCAGTCAGTCAGTGATCGTGTCCTCCGGGTTGCGTCCGTAGCAGCAACCGCAAGCACCCGATACCCTTGGCAAGCGCCAGTGCTGCACTGTACACCGGACGGTGTCAAAATAATATATGATGATCATCCGAGGAATAGATAATTTGGTGACAGCTGGACTAGGTTACGTCTTACATAATCTTATGAATTTTCTTTAGGTATCTCGATTATCGCTGCAACCAAGTCTATTTGCAAGTTACAGTCACCTTGTTGAAGGTGGACTTGTCCTTTAATGTCATCTCTGTCTTCTAAATCTAGACTGTAGGCCCTACCCATGCATGCATCATCAACATTCAGAGAGGTAGCCTAGGCCTGTACCTATACTATGCACAGGCCTGTCGCTGTACACATCACTGTATATAAATGTTGATACAATGTCAGCTTTCATCAACAAAGGCAGCTTAATTAGAGAAACTAGGTTGTTTGAAACCTACACATCAAAACAAATTACAGTGCAGTGTTCTTACCTATGGATGATTCTGAATAAATGTTCCTTGTAAAATTGAGTTGAGTTTGTCATGCATGTGTAGCAGGAGCAGCTCAAAAACTTAATTGCACTATTATTGAGACTGAGTAGATCTGATATTAAAAGCATAAATGCTGTGCCTTATCCTAGCTGTTCGTTTCTCTCAAGCTACAGGTACTCGAAGTTGGCTATTAGAGTGTAGGAATCACTCCCACAAGACATCGATTAGCAGCTCATGCATTGGTAGCTTGAATCATTGGATACCAAAGCAGAATGGGTAAACTGCAAGTCTTTGAAGTTCTTCTGGAAGGGAACTGTGACGTGTACAAACCTGGCGACATCATCCATGGCCAAGTGAGGATTGTGCTCTCGGGAGAAAAAGGAGACATCAGAGGTAAGAAATGAAACAATTATTCCATTTTGGGGGAACATTAAAGTGGTATGGTGTCTTTGGTTCTAGGATGATTAACTCTTTATGTGCCAAGGTGGAAACCCCCTGTGTGCCGCATTAATATTCTCAGACACCAACGCAGTTATGCTTTGAGAAAACCTTCTGTTTTTAAATCCATGGAACTTTTATACATTTCTGTTAAAACCTCGACACGTAGTGAGCAAATTGTAGAGAAAATGCAAAGTCTTGCTTTGACGTAAATTTTATGAAAAATCTATGATTGCTTTGCTTTCAAATGACCAGCAGCTACATTACTGTAAATGCTTGGCTTTGCACACAAAGCAGCTGCAGAAATTTAAAATGTACCTTCTAATCCAGTAGGGAACACTTTTTTTTGCTGGTCAATCATTACATAAATTGCACACTATATGTGAGAGGAACGGAATGGCGACAAACGCTTTCACTGAACTGTGGCATTTGGCGATTTATCTATCGGTTTGGGCGGGTTTGTGCGTTTGAGCAGTTATGCGAAGTTGGCACGCCATTGACTGAGTCGGGCTTGCGAATGTGGCACGTAAAGAGTTAATTACCCCCGGACAATTACCCCAGACCTTTCCCTGAATCCTAACTGTAATCATAATCATAATCCTGAACCTAATCATAATCTTAACCAAAACTTTCTAATCCTAACCCTTATCTTTACATTTACTCTATCACTGACCGCTATTTAATGGGGAAGGGGGGGGGGGTGTCATTGTTTGTTACTGGCATCTTCGTGTCATTTTTCCAAGACACATTAATTTTGTTAGTCCTTCTTTCCAAGACATGTCCGATATGCCAACTTTTTGATGTGCACACTCTAAAAAATGTGAGTTGTCTGACAGTCTTTCATTCTCTCTTTTTGAACCAAATATTGTCCCTCTGTAGTCATCATCTGTACTTGTTCACATTGTTAGAATTGTCATATTGAATTATTTTCATCACTCCATACCCTGTCAACAATGCTTTTCACAGCTGTTGAATTACCGTGTGATATTTATTTGCTCTATATCATGGTGATTCTTTTTGTCTGTTGATAAGCATCTCGTGCCTGTTAACAGACAATGCATTGCATGTGTGTACAGTTTACCATGGGATGGGTTCCTCAAATTATTTTAAGTGTCAGTGGCAGATGATTTCACTAAAATTTTTGTTGTATGCCAAATCACTTTCCCTAACTGACCCATTGGTGACATCACTTGATGAAAGGTGTAGACATTTTCAAGTGAGCTTTACAGTAAATAATGTGTTATATAAAGAATTGATGAAAGGTGTAGACATGTTCAAGTAAGCTTTACAGTAAATAATGTGTATATGGATGAGCAGAGTGCTATCTGAGTTTCATCAATATCATGCCGGAAAAACTTATAAAATTGCAAAATTGTAGGCCTATATGTTTTCATGACACAGAGATGGGATATGGAACATCTGCATAATGTATCTAGAGCAGATTAGTCACTAATGATATCATGGATCACAGTGCTTTCATTTTTTTTTTTTGCACAAAAATGTGTGCTTTTTACTATGCCTTTGGTTGATGATATATATAATGGCAGTTATAAACACATTCTTCCATGAAGAGTCATCATTGCGTCGTCATTACAAGACTGAAAAGAGATCACATCCTAGTCTCATTGCTGAAATGCTTATCATTGGCTAAGATCCAGAAGGGCGTTACTACATGTAATTATTAATAGTGTCAATCTTGAATAATTTTCATTTTCATTTTCAGTAAAATGACCATGTCACAATTTAAGCAAGAGCACTATTTTACTGGGTATTTGGAACAATGCTTATAAATTGACCCACTTTTGATATAGACTTTTCATATCATGAAAATTGGTTGTTTGTTTAATTTATTTAAGCATATATGCTCAAATCTTAGAATGCGATAACACCCTTCTGGTTCTTAGCTGACGATATTAAAAATAGAAAATAGTAAAAAAAAAAAAACTTGTGTTGACGTTTATAATGTGAGACTTCTGAGGTAGTGACGTCATCACCATCTCAAGTTTGTCCAATGTTATGGTTGCTTCCAATGTTGCCTTTTCAGGAAACCTATGAGGTATTTGATAAAACATGATGTAAGAATGTGCAACCTTCACCATACATTGTAGCATCGTCTGATTGACCTACGGTGTTGTTTGTATTATGTAGCCAATTTAAACGTGAAATCTGAAATAGAAAATTCATTATATTGATATCATGGTGATAAATCATCTTCCTTTATTCTAAGAACACTGACATGACTTACAAATTGATTTATAGGAAGGCATGAGATTATGGTGGTTTTTTTTTTTTTTATATTAATGCATACATTGTAGTCAGTTTACACATTTTGCAGTTTATCTCAAAGTTTCTTTTTTTTTTTTTTCTTGAGATCTGAAAGTGGCTTGGTAATCGGTTATGAAAGTAGACAAATGCTGGTCATTCATAGATTGATGATAAATATTTTGTGTTCAATGCAGTTTTATTCCAGTATAACTATTTCTTGATAAGTTTTCTAGTGCTTATAAATATTTTTTGTCATATATGTGAATTTCATTATTGTTTTTGTTTATTTATTTTTATATACCATGAGTATATGATATGTATTTTATTTTTTTTTTCTGACCAAAAAACTAAACATCACAAATATATGCAAGTTTATGACAATGGTTGTGGTGTTGATTTATGAAAATATGCAATTGCTTTGCACAGTAGAATAACAGGCTGGAGCAACTGTAGCCTGTTTTGATGAGCAGTTTTGATTCATTGTAATATGCCACCAAAACCAAGTTTATGAAACCAACAACCCGGTATCAAAGTGTGCAGGAAACATCAAAGAATGATATCTGAAAAGAGATTTACAGTTTACCCCAAATCAAAATGGGACAAATTGTGACTGTAGATATTCATGCCGGTGTTATTATGAAACCTGGCACGATATGCACTATCAATTGAGACACTTACATGATCGAACTCTTCAAGTACATAGATACTCGCGCCCTGGATATGGCAAGGTTTCAAAAGTGACAAGATCACGGTGGTTTCGCTGGGCCCAAGGAGTTTATTGTAACGAGAGCTGACTGTATCTTTAGGATATTGTTCAATTGTTGAAGAGTTGATACCCATCTTTTATTGTTGTTGTTGTTGTTGTTAATTTGTTAAACAAAACTTGATTTGTAATATGATTTTGTATGTTACGTTGTATAATGAAGAGGAAATAAATAAATTTGTAAAAAAAAAAAAAAAAAAAAGTACATAGATACTCAAATTCAGAAATGGGACAGTTTAAGCTGCATTCAAATCAAGTTAAAAAAAAAATTACCGAAGTGTCATCTTTTACTAAGGAAATTCTAGTACATCATATTCTGTTTTGGGTGGTTGAGAATGTTATGTTAGAAATACTGGCATTAAAATCGTCACATTATTGGTTTGATTTTTCTCAAATTAACACTCAGCTGTGTCTTCCATAAACGACTTCCCTTCCAAGTAAATTCCCCCGTAGCAAAAAAGTGTATTGTTTTCTTCTGCCACAAGGAGTGTTATATATGTTCTTTGACCCTTCTCACAGGAATCAAGGTGGTATGTAAGGGCAAGTCTTACACTCACTGGTCTGAGAGCAGAGGATCAGGGGAGCACAGAAGAACTATTCACTACAGCTGGAAAATTCCATACTTCAAGCAGGAGATCATTCTGCGAGGTGAAGGTACGCAAGCCAGAGCCAATGAAAATGCAGCTCTCGAAATGTATGTACTCACACACGAACATACCAGTCTGATATATTGTAAAAGCTGAGTAGTTTCATGTATTCTCACAAATGAGGAGGTCACAGACATTTTCACAAGATGTTTTCGTGAATGGACACCGAGGCGATCGTAAGTGGACTATACCCTACCGCATAGTGTTATTTTAAATGGTCTAACAGTTATTTGCAAAATTGACAAAAATTTAGCCCTCGCTGAAATGAATACTGTAGCATATATCGTAGATTGATCTTTTCTAGGAAAATTTTCTCCATTTGCAAGTAAAGTTGAAAATAAATTCATGACAAATACCAAATTATCAATGTTATTAAAGTGTACTGTTAACTGATTAGTCATTCGATACGAAAACTATTCATTCTTTTTGTGTAGACTCAGCATAAAGTATTTAACTACCACAATCCGCATCACAGTGTAAAGCACTTCATCTGGATTTGTTTGGAAACCCTCATGATTTAATATTTGCCTTGTGCTGTCTGTGTAAACAGCACACACACACACACACACACACATACACACATACACATACTATCAAGTTTTTGAATCCCTGATGCAATTCACCACATAAGGGCACACTACAGCGCCCAGAATGGCACTTCGTTCAGTGTTTAGGCATGCACATTTTGGATACTGGTATTTATAGTGCTTCACGTGCAATCAAATTAAGCTTGGTGGAACTGACATTCATTTTTGCATCATGATGCAAAAATTGATAACTCTTGTGTGTGAATGGGACCGATTCAAACATTGAGGTTTAAATAGTCACTCAAAAAATGGCACATTCTGATCAGTCTCCTATGAATATATTAGAGTGTTAATTGTGTTCAATACAAATATGTAATATGCTTAGTATAAAGGTGGCATAGCCCACAATTGAGAGTTATGCTCCATTTGTTCCACCCATTTAGGGTAAAAAAAAAACAACAACTCTAAAAATACTAAAAAAAAAACCAACAACCATAGTTTATGTGAAGAGTGTCTTGGATGAGTTGTCAACACATAGCGAATGTTATCCCCCCCCCCCCCCCATACCATCATGGTCTTCATCTCTTCGCTATCCATTGTGTAAGTCACTATTCAACATACCAGGTACAAATCTATTCAGCCAGTAGGCCTTGCATGCTGTGCACTGCAAACAAGCAGGGGCAAAAATATGTGGGCCGTGTATATTATGTAAATAATGAAACCATGAAACTAGATTTAGGAGAATAATGAATCACATGCGATATATAGAGCGTCGTCATGTCTATTTTTAGCATGAAGCTAGAAACTGGGCTTACATTGTAGGACAGAAAGAGAGAGAGAGAGAGATAGAGAAAACAGCCTAAGGTCAAAGCATCTACATTGTATGCTATTGTTGGCATGAATATTACTCCTTATGTGTTTGCTGTGTGTGTTGTGTGTGTGCTGTGTGTGTGTGTGTGTGTGTGTGTGTGTGTGTGTGTGTGTGTGTGTGTGTGTGTTCTTGCATGTGCATGGGGCATGGGGTGGGGGCTATCAGATTGTGACATAATTCATTAGTTCACAGAGATCTTCCTTTTTCTTTGTTACTACTTCTTCCCTCCCTCCCCCCCCCCCTCTCTCTCTCTCTCTCTCTCTCTCTTTCACTTGCTCAGTTCTACTTCTAGATAAGTCTAAACATGATGCGTTCTTTCTGATGTGAATGCACAATAAGGCTCCAATTCACCAAGCTAGTTTGAATAAAATCCAAGGTTTAGATTTACCTTTGTTAGTCTATGGAGTGAAACAAGCACACTCCTTGCACTTGTGTGTCAGCACACATTCATTATTGGATAAGCCCTATATCTGTTGGTGTATAACTGTGTGATCAGCCATGAGCACTTAATGCAGTGAAAATATGCATTGTCCATGATCTGGGGTCCGTTTCATGAAGCTATCACATAAAAGCTATCACATAAATCTTAAAATGGCCAAGCCGCTCCTAAGCTAGGAGAGACTTTCACAGAGAAGTAAAAACCATTTCACGAAGTCTCTCCTAAGCTATGAGAGACTTTAATTTTTTTCAATCGTCATGTTCGAGGGTAATACTAATTAACATATCATTAGCATATCATTAACGTATTCTCCCTATTGTGTTACATGCGGTGAGCACTCGCTACATAGACATAGCACGTATACACACAGTGTATACAGCGCAGAGGTAACAGATCTACGACGGAGGCAAGATCCTGAAGGCTAAGTTGCATTCTACACCGCGACCAGTACATATTTCTATTAGTGAGTATATTTAAAGCTGTCTGCAATTAAAAAGTAATGCATGTGGATTCATAATGTGATATTATTTGGATATATTTTTGTTCGAATCTTCTACAATTCTCCAAGGGCTAGCTAGATGTAGATCTAATCTTACCGGTAGTAGCGTTATCACAATAGTCCCACGTAGGCACATCGCCGTTTGTTTGAATGACCAAATGGCCAGCTGAGTTAGGTAGTTTGTTAATGTTAGCATGGTAGGGTCTAGGGCTACTACAACTTCTACAAGTAATAGTGAAATGTTTGTGGGTTGATTTTTAGCGTGCAGATATTTCATGAGAGCAATTGCCCGATTTGTTCATGTATGGGTGAATTGCAGGTAACTTAAGGTGTGAATAGTGAAGGGATCGAAGAAGAAACCGGAAATTTCATAAGTAAAGAATTGGTCTGCATTTTATTATTAATATTATATTTTTGAAGACGTGTCTAACATTGAATAATTACACTGTCACTAGCTGTGTGGATAATATTCAGAAGTGATACAAATTTTCTGTTTTGTGTCAAATCGACAGGAAAGATCTGGGTTTTTTTTTTCAGTCTAGAAAATCTCAGGTTATTTTGTCCAACAGAATTATGGGCCTAGCCTAAGCCTAATGTTTTTTAGTTTAGGCCCTAACGTGAACTTATAGCGTTAGCATTTACACTACAGAGAACCAGCTGTACGTTACCTGTGTCATTGTTACGTTTACAAGTCCTAATGTTACTATCTAACGTTACTAATATAGGTCTACAACAAAAACTTGTAAAATACTAGGGGTTAGGGGTTATAACTGCGACCAGCCCGAACGCAAAGCACTGTGTACTGGTACAACTAACAGGGAGTGCCCTGGGGTTAGGGCCGGTAGTACTATCTGGAGAGTCCGACAGTGGTTAGACTAACTAGATCAAGTACGGTAGTAATAGTAGGGCCTAGTAGTAGTACGTAGATCCAGGTCTACACAGAATATGAATTGGAAACCATGGTTCAGATCTTGGTTCAGACTTGAAAGCTATCTTCAACAATTCTAAGTGCATACAGCACTGTAATCGCAGTGCATGTGTCACAATAAGATAGAGAATGATGTTTACCTAAATTCATTGGCATGGAACCTCTAGAATTCTACTGCTATACTACCAGATGTCTATAGATCTAGAATCCAGTGGTATAGTGATCCTGAGTAGCACCTACTGACCTAGATACTACTTAACCAGTGTATACCAAAAGTATAACCAGACTAGACCCTTTGCCTTGATATTCTTAAACATATTATCATTAACATAAGTAGGCCTATCACTCATCAGTAAGGAAGTTAATAGGTCTTCTTAATAGTGCTATCTATCTAGGCAGTTAGTAGATTCTATAGGTCCATACTCCGATGCTAATTCCGCTTACACAACTTCTTTTAGCAATTTAACTGATGATGATGACATGACAACAGTTGATGATCAGAGTCAGACTGTGGCTGCATCTCAGGCTGTAACTGTGATCAACCCGAATGTGAAGCCACAGTACAGCTGGTCCTACCAGATCTTAGGTAGATGTAGACCTTGCAACATGGATGCCTAGCGACAAGATCGAGAACCTCAAGAAGTCATAATACCCTAAACTATAGGCTTACACATGTTGAATTGAGACAACTCAAATACTAGTAGTATGTCTTTTAATCATCCCCCCCCAAAAAAAAAAATAATAATAATATAAGATCCTTTATATATTTAAACTGCAAAAACATGTGAACTGATTTCAAATTTCATGCAGATTCTAGATATTGTGTGTAAAATCTTGTATAATCAAACAACAGTTTGAAAACACATTTTCTATTTTGTATTCACATTTTTAATTATAATGTTAGATATGGAACATCAGTCAGACTGCTACAATCAGACTTCTTCATCTAATAAAGCCCAGAGTCAGTTGCTGAACTTCACTGAACACAGAACCAAACTGCTGAACTTCCATCTTCTCCACAGCTAGACTGCTACTGAACTTCGTTGAGACTTACGATGTATCTACCAGCATGGTCACCTTCAACAGAATGCAAGTATTTTAGCTTTAATACTATTTTAGCAGACAACATATCTGTATATTTTCAAATACTACAATTGCAACATTATTTACATTTGGACATCAAATTGTCTCTGGATTTTTAGTTGAATAGTG
Organism: Diadema setosum; assembly: GCF_964275005.1. NCBI lineage: Eukaryota > Metazoa > Echinodermata > Echinoidea > Diadematoida > Diadematidae > Diadema > Diadema setosum. Next base: position 37,653,718 of record NC_092693.1, on the reverse strand, counting down.
TTAGACAGGAAATATTGAAAACAATGTTTGCTGTAATGTCCATCTTGGTAATTGAAAACAAACATTGTTATCCAGTGAATAGTGACCCTTCTAGAAACAACTGTTTTTTGCATTTTTTTATTTCACTATCTGTAGAATATTACATACTGATCCAATTGAAAAGAGATAATTCATGGAAGGGGGGGGGGGGGGTACCTGCATGTCTACATGTATCAAGCTCCTGAAACAAACTTTAGCAGTCACGTTATCTTAATAATGTAGGCCCTACTATGATTGTTTATTTACCCTCTCCCTTTTCTAGTATCAAAACCACCTTATGCTCTTACAATGTTTGAAACAAGAATATTCGACATAGCTAATCATTTTAAACTGTGAAAAGTCCTATTTATAGCTTATGGATCAGTAGATACTAGTGAATTCATTCTTTCAAAATCAATGGTAGGGCTTTTCAATTTGATTGCTATAGCTTGTTATAGCAAAGGCAAAGCAACCATCTCTAACATACTTTCTAATGTCCCATGTCCTGCACTATTGTTTTGTTTGTAAGATATTAACTGTTCTTGTATATTGAATAAACTCCAAACAGCCAAGGACCAGACAACATGTGAACTTCATCCACTTCAGAGTTAAGGACTGGGGGCAAGATGCAAATGGAAAAGTCAAGTGACAGTGTCATGGATATTCCACCATCTTCATTTGGTGTGTTAAATGATTATTTTTAGCTATTGAAGCAAGTTGAGAAATCATGTTATCTTGATCATCTACAGTTGGCAGCAAAATTATTCAGCCCCTCTCTTGCATGTTGGACACTCTGGCATAATGAATTACATTATAACTGAGATCATTTCTAAAGCATACAAGTGGTGATCAGATAGTTTGCTACAAGTAAATAACAGATCAGTAGCCTTTGATTTGCATATAGTTACAAACTTTGATCATTCATGTATAAAGAGATATGGTCCAATGAGCACATTTATGGTCATTTTCAGTCCTTTCAGTGATCACTGAAATGCTTCGTTGAATATGGTTTGTTCACTCAATGTTTTGATAGGTGACACAATATGATGGAATTTGATGTAGGATTCTTAATATTTCAATTGGCATTTTTCGTTGTACAAAAATATCTAAATGAACTCATTTCTAGTGAAAGTTGCCACCATAGAGTTTGTACAGAGGTTTAGCCGTGATATTAATAATTCAAAGTTTAAGTCATGTCAAAATGAATATAACCCAATGAAATGCTAAGAGTTGTGCATAGAATGGCAAGATACTATTTAAAATTCCATAAAAACAAAAGAAATTAATCGTTATCATCAGACCATAACACGTCATGCTTCAGTGATCACAGAAAGGTCTGAAATGACCATAATGTGCTCACTGGACCTTATCTCTTCGTGCATGAATGATCAAAGTTTCTAACTATATGCAAATCAAAGACTATTGATCAGGTAGGCATTTGTCATAAACTATCTGTTCACCACTTGTATATGATTTAGTAATTGTAATGTTATTTATTTTGCTATAGTGTCCATAATGCAAGGGGGGTGAATAATTCTGCTGCCAACTGAATAAAGTGAATGCTTGTTATTAATTTACCCTCTCATTCATTACTAAAATTACCTCATACTCTTACAATTTGCTAACAGGGGCTCATTACATAGTGATTCAAACTTTGAAAACTGGCAATTACAACTTGTTGTTCACATAATATATCTTACAAAATTGATAATCATTAATGAACATTTTGTTATTATTGCTTGTTTTAATAAAGATGTACACTCATCTCAAATATTTTCCAACTATCCCATTTGTGCATCCGATGTTTCTGTTTGTATGGTATTTAACTGTTCTTAAATTTGCACACCCAAAGGCCTGAAGAGAGCTGAACCTCACCAAGCCTTGGGACAGACAACTGCAGCTGAACTTCACCCAGGTCAGAGTCAGACTACAATTGGACTACAAACTGTATAGCAGCATCTTATCTACGACAGAACACAGGTATGCTTTTCTCAAATTAAACTTGAAAGTATAAAGATTTTACAAAATAAACAACTTGAATAACAGTTGAAAAAGGGCAACCTCTGTTGATGACATATCAGTTACAGGTAATTCGGTCTTTCTTATTTTAGCAGTTATTGTAGACTTGGTGGACAAACAATGTCACCTCTATATGTGAACTGTTCCATACGAGAAATGAAGAAATTAGTGCATTTATACACCCCAGTTGGGAGTTGATTTAATGTTTATGTCTATATCAGCCACAATTGGGAATTCAGTACGGCTTACATTAGTTGATTAACGCACTGACATAGCAATGCAGCTGATTTATTGCATAACCCATTGAATCATCTTTCTGTTTATTTTGGAACCCCCAGTTTGCCTGACATAAGTTACAATCCTTTTTAAAAAGTCATAAATGTATAACGTTCTGTCAGATGAGTGTTTAAAGTCACAATCACATTCTCATTTTGAGTCTGTGTCACACCTTTTTTGTTATCAGGAAGAATCTGCTACACTAATTCTTGTGTATGACATCCCAGACGATTTTCTTAGTTTTTTTTCGTAGATGCTGTTAAACTGTTTCTAATATACTGTATAAGAAATTGCTGAAAAGTAGTTCTGTGTAATGATATGTGTGCCAGTCGTGTGTGTATTCATTCAACTGTAAGCCCACATATTTAACACTCTGTATAATGTCAGGCAGAGGGGATGAATGGCGTGTCATAAAATTTCAGTATGTAACCAATATTTGTTTTTCCATATTTGTATTTCTTTTTTCTTTCATATAGATTCTCAAGGCATGGAGCTTGCCGAGGGTGATGCAGACAGGTTGAATGCAACATATGATAGTTTTTACGGCTGTAAATATATATATATATATATATATATGAATTTAATCTTTCAAAAGCAATGTATATACAGTGTAACCCCGTTATAACGAGGTCCGTGGGACCGCCAATATTGCCTCGTTATAACTGGTTCCTCGTTATAACCGTACGCACTAAAAACAAAGAAAACATAAGCATGGAGTCACATATACCAAGCAATCAAACTTATGAGCAGTCTTTGTGTTGTTATTACACAAGTAAATGGATCATTATTATTGAGAAAGGATAAAATGGAATCATTTGTGAGTTGATACCAAAAGAATTAAAAAAAAAAGAAGGGGTTGAAAACACGTTCTTTGTTTTTCTTCTGAAAAATCTCTTCGCGTGTCTTGTGCATGCCTTCTCGAAAAGTGCACGGCAGGGTTGAATTCGTAATCCTTTCTACACGTATCTCTTCCTCGTGTATTGAACCATTCTGAAAGAATGAAAATATCATTTGTGAAACACAGTATAAAATTTTAATAAACAAAATCACATTGTATTAAAAACATGTGTTACTTTTTTTCTGAACATGGGTGCAAGCAGAGTAACATGCATTATTAAACTTATTTTACGCTGAGTGCGCCCAGCGGGATCGCGATGATTACATTATTAATTATTTAGGCTGTATTCCATGATGTTTGCACCAGCAGGGGTTGAAAATGCATTTTGTATTTTTCTCCCCAAAATCTCTTTGCATTTCGTACATGTGTCCTTGAAAGGTACACGACATGGTTGAATTCGTGATCCTTTTTACGACTATCTCTTCCTCATTATAACGGACCATTCTGAAAGAATGAAATTATTCATTTGTAAAATACAGTGTGAAATAATATGAACATCACGATGATTTCATTAATTATTTCGGCTGTAATCTTTTACGTAGTATACACATCAATGTTTCACAACCAGCAAAACAACTGGAAGTCGGAACTAACATGGAAAGGATTATGATTTTGCAGAGGTTGTGCTTTTCTAATATACAAATAGGTTAGGAGAGTCCATCTGAATTGAGTTGTACATCATTTTAAATCTTAGAGTCTGCTCTTTCAGAAAGAGGATTGAGCTTTTAACTTTTTGGAAGATACTAAGAAACCACTAATGAAGTGCTACAGAGCATACCATTCTCAGAGGAATTCAAAGTTCATTTGATGAAAATCGATTTTGAAATGGCTGAGACATCCGAAAACAAAGTAAAACAAAGTAAAAGCGATTCTAATGAAAGGTTGGTTCCACCTTTTATTAGGAATCGCTTTATTTTGCATATTTCAGCCATTTCAAAACCAATTTCATCAAGTAAACATTGAATTCTTCTTGAATTATGTGCCCTTTCATATTTCAGAAGAGGTTTCTCATTATATCACACACAAAAAAAAAAAAAATCTGAAACCAGGTTTCAACCAAAACTACACCATCCCTTTAACCAGAAATCCATGTTTGGTGACTTTTTCTGACTTTTTGGGGGTTTTGTGATGCAGAGTCACAATTGCAGTGTTAGATATGAAGCTACAATCAGACTATTGCAGTTTGACTGCTGAACTTCACTCAGAGTTTTGTCATAGATGAGTCCATTGGTGATGGCATAAGTGCTTTGCCAGGCATTAACAAAACCAGAAATGAGACAAATCCCCCTTAGAAGAAAAGAGAAACAAATGCATTGCAAAACAAAACAGAACAGCTAAGCATGCAAAAAAGTCGGTGAAAAGCAAATGGGTGAATCGAAGCACACTAAAAAAAAATAAATAAATAAATAAAAAAAAGATAAAAAAAAACCGAAAAGAAGATTTATAGTAAAGTGGAAGAAACCATTTTAAAATGGACAAATGCAAATCTCTGTCAGCACATAACAGTCTGATTTCTGATTGCTTTGATGAATAAAAGCTATTGTGTAGCAGACAAGGTCATTATTATTAGTACTATTATCATAATTAGTATTCTGATGTAGGGAACCTCAGAGTGCAAAAACAGTGGATTGCAACACATATCATTGTATGCTTACCAAATATTTGCAATGATAGAATTGCTTGAAGTTCAGCTGCTTTCACAATTTGATTAATAAACCATGAAAATATTTCAAATGATTATGAAAGATGTGTTGAGGTATAAGTGATCCAAACATAAATACATCAGTGAACGTTGCAGTGCGTTATTTTTGTTATTGTTTCCAGGCGTGTGACGGCAAACTTTATGTAACCAAGTTAGAAAATTATATCTATGCGGGCAATTATAATTTGATCAGAAAGATATAATTAAGAATAACTTATTATGTAGAAATGAAGTAGAGTGTAATACCAGAAAATACTGTGAGTGATAATAATTTCACAAAGACTCTTACCAGTATCATCATTGTGGTTATGATAATTGTGCTGTGATTATGACGATATTGAATAATGAAATACATGTTTTCAAGATCAGATTTTCCAATGAATCAGGCAACCAGAATATGAAAATTTGACAGCAACAACTGTTTCAATAGTTTCTGCAGTTACATAATCTGTCACATGACATGTAGTTAAATTGTGTAGAACTAATATTAACCCTAAAAGCCCAAGGGGGGGGGGGGCACATTGTGCCCCCCCTACCAGATTTTCATTCGCCACTCCTTCGCCCTTTATCCAATTTTAACCAAATTTGGTGACTTTTCCTAAAATCTTATTCCGAACGTTTTGATATATAATTTAGCTATATTTGATATTGCTGGTTGCCATGGCAACCATAAACTGACAACCATCTCAGTCAGATTTTTGCGTATTTTTCTATTCCAATTCAAATTTACAATATTATAATGTATGAAATGGGCGTTTCTTGGCTGAAATTTGCTGAAGAAGCAGAATGTGAAGTAATTATGGCCTTGAAATGTTTTTCCTATTATTTCCTTTGTTTTTCTGTGCCAACAGCATAAAACAATAGATATAATAGAGATGCTTGAAAATAACAGTATTTTCCAAAGATTGACGTTCTATTTTGTGTCATTTTGATTCCTTCACCCAAGTTATACCTCTAATATCATTTGTTTATCACATTATCAATCTGCAAACTTAAAATTCCAATATTATGGGAATATGAAATATGATTACTATGCATGTACCTATCCCAAACAATACATCATAGGTCTCATAATGTATTTCTTTATTTTGTTATGAATAGCGCCCCCATGTGGTGACCTTGAGAAATTCCAACCATAACAAATAATCAGCTTTGACTTGCACATCATTTGTGGCAAATATGAAAAATATTGGTCTATGATAAGACATATATACTGGGGATAAAGAAATTATACAAAAAAATCATGTTTTTAGCATATTTCCTATGTATTTCTTTATATTTTGATAAATAGCGCCCTCTATGGGTGACCTTGAAACAACTCAAGTATGCGGTCATGTAGAGTATGAGTTGCTCTACCCATGTGCCAAATATGACGATGTGCCAAATGTGCCCCCCCCCCCCCCCCTTGGGCCTGGGAAGGGTCAAAATAGCTTGGGCTTAATAGGGTTAATGAGTATGAAATTGATAGTGGTGAATGAATTAAATAATTGAATCATTATCGGCGCTTATCATTATGCATCTTTAAATGAAATGTGTTTCAATTGTGGCAATTGATGAGTAAAATCAAATCCAAGTATGAAACCATGAATACCTGCAGAAACTTGAACTATCACTCATTGTGATTTTTACCCCCACCTCCAACTGAGGGAGTTCGTTCAACCAGCACTAACTTTATACGGTTTTATTTTTTATAAAAAGTTGTTACCATGGGAACGCATTGTTCAACATAGAATAAAGTCATGTTTTGTTTATTAAAAAAATCTGTTCGTCATTAAATTATGTGTCATAATTACGTATCGCAAATCAAGTGCTCAAAAACTGAGGGAGTTGGATGAATAAACTGGTAAGTCCTATGATTTTCATTAAAAAATGATGTTACCATGGCAACACACTGTCCAATATTAATGGAAGAAAATTTGAAAGAAAGGTTTGCACAAATACATATTATGACTGTCACATGTGTCAAATATCAAGTCAAATGCTCAAAAGCTGAGGAAGTTAGCTGAATCCACAGTATTTTTATATGATTTTCATTCAAAATACTCTGTTACCATGGCAACACATTGACAACGATCAAAGAAGAAATTCGCACATCAGTCAATGTACTTTAGCAGTCTCATGTGCCAAATTTCAAGTAAAATGCTCAAATACTGAAGGAGTAAACTGAATCCACAAATTTTTTTTATTATATTCATTGAAAATGCTGTTACCATGGCAACACAATGTTCCATATCTATGAAAGATTGAAGTTTGCACAACTGATAGTGGTCACATGTGCCAAATTTCAAGCCAAATGCTCAAAAGCTGAGGGAGATGGCTGAATCCACAATAGTTTTGTATGCTTTTTATTCAAAGTCTGTTGTTACCATGGCAACGCATTGTTCAACAATGACGAAAAATGAAGTTTGCACATCTACGTACTATACCGGTCACATGTGCCAAATTTCAAGCCATTGCTCAAAGACTGACAAATTTATTTGAATTCACAATATTTTAGATGCTTTTAAGTGAAAAAAAAATGCTGTTACCATGGCAACGCATTGTTCAACATCAACAAAAGATTAGTTTTGCACATCTACATACTGTAGTGGTCACATGTGCCAAAATTTAGGTCAAATGCTAAAAAACTATACGAAGTTAGATCAATCCACATATTTCTTTGTATGATTGGTATAGAAAAAACTGTTGTTGCCATGGCAACAGATTTCTTCACATCCACACAGGGAAAAAAGCGTCTTGCACAACTACACATTACATTGATCTGATTCTATGCTGAATTTCAACTGCATTGCTTTAAAACTGAGTGTAGTAGTGTAATCCACAATAATTTGTATGATTTTTATGAAAATATGTCGTTGCCATGGCAAAGCATTACGCGATATTAACGAAAAAGATGTCTTGCACATCTACCTTTGACAGTGGTCACACATGCCAAATTTGGGGTCAATTACTCCAAAAATGAGAAAAAAGTTTGATACAATGACTCTCAAAAAGCTATCACATAAACTTAGGAGTGCTCCTGACCACTCCTAGATTTATGTGATAGCTTTGCCAAGTTAGGAGAGACTTTATGTGCTAGCTTCGTTCATGAAATGGTTTGTAGAAAAAGTCTCTCCTAAGTCTGAGTTTATGTGATAGCTTTATGCGATAGCTTTTTCATGAAACGGTTTTTAGCAAAGTCTCTCCTAAGTATGACTTAGGAGAGAGAAAGTCTCTCCTAAGACTTTCATGAAACGGACCCCTGGATTTAAAATATCTCAGTGAATTCTTGCCTGCAAGTATAATATACATTATTTTATGTACACTGTAGGAATATGGAATATTGGCCTTCCTTATAGATTATACTACTGTAGCAATCAGTGTTTGTACTAATTGTACTTTGATTGAACTGAATCCCCTGCTGTGCTGCTCTTTAAATAAAAATATGTGCTATTACTCATTGCGTTCTTGAAATAAGCCATGTTTGTGTGTGTGTGTGTGTGTGTGTGTGTGTGTGTGTGTGTGTATGTGTATTAAACTGTTGATGGATTTGTTACAACACACTCGGCTCATTTGATATTGTGTGGCTTATTTGAATGGAATAACTGTTGAGTGGAAATTCCTCTTTGTAAGGACTTTCCCAGCACCCTGTCTTTTGAATATATTGCACCTACGGATTTGGAATATATGGGAATGCAACTTGTATTAAATCAAAATATTCCAGATTGAGGAACCTGAGAGCTAAAAAGATCATTTGTAAAGAGCCAGTATTAAAGTTCTACTCTTTATCATAGCAAATTGGGAAAACAGCATGAAACATTCAATTCTACATTTCTGACTGAGACTAAAATATTCTAAAATTAGGAACCTGAAAGTTGTAGAAATCATCTGACAAAGAGCCAGTAAATTCTACTATTTATCATAGCAAATGGTGAAATGGCCTACAAGTGACAAACATTCAATTCTACATTTGTGCCGAGACCAAAATATTCCAAATTAAGGAACCTGAGTGTTTTGAAAATTTTTTGACAAAGAGCCTCTATGTTCTATTATTTATCATAGCAAATGTGAAAAACAGTATATGGATGACAAATGTACAATTCTACATTTCTGACTGAGACCAAAATATTCCAGGTTTAGGAACCTAAGAGTTATAAAAATCAGTTGACAAAGAGCCAGTAAGTTCTACAGTTTATCATAGCAAATGGGAAAACAGCCTGCAAGTGACATACGTTGAATTCTACATTTGTGACTTATACCAAAATATTCCAGATTGAGGAACCTGAGAGTTAGAAATATCATTTGACGAAGAACCAGTATTAAAATTCTGCTATCAATTTATCATAACAATTGGGGAAACAGCCTGTAAAGTGACAAATATTCCATTCTGCATTTCTGACTGAGTCCAAAATATTCCAGATTAAGGAACCAGAGTTTTGAAAATCATTTGACAAAGAACCACTAAGTTTTATCATCTTAATAGAAAACTTGGAAAACAGCCTATGAATGGCAAATGTACAATTCTGCATTTCTTACTCAATACAAAAATATTCTAGATTAAGGAATCTGACAGTTATTAAAATTATCTGACAAAGAGCCAGTATGGAAGGTGTATAAGCTGTTATTTTTGCAGGGTTTAATTAGGGTTTGATTTTTGCGAATTTCACGAATCACATTTGGTCTGCAAATTCAACAACATACGAAAATGTCGCCATGCGTTAGGCCAATAATGCATTTACAATAGCCTCGGTGTCAATTCGCGAAAACAACATCGGAAAATGTCTGTCATCTCCTCATTCGCGGAAATATCTGTCCGCGAAAATAACAGCTTACAGTATTCATCAGAGCAAATGGGAGAAAGAGCCTGTAGGTGACAAATATTAAATTCTGCAATGTAATTCTGTCTTTTTGTGCCCTCTTGTAGGCAAGAATAACAAGGCAGCTAGCAGGATGAAGCTCCCTATGGGGGATCACCGCTTCGCTTTCCAGTTCCAGCTCCCAATGCAGTCCATGCCGCCGCCCTTTGAGGGCACGGTGGGCTACGTCCGCTATTACATCAAGACGACCATCGACAGGCCTTGGAAGTTTGACCACAAGGTTCACCGTTTCTTTAGCATCTGGACTGTCAAGGATCTGAACCTCGTGCCAAATATTCTGGTAAGGGTGTACTGTAGGATCTTGGGATGATGGTCTTTAAAGCAAATGAGATTAAAATGTTGCAAGACTGAAAGCTGCGTACAATAGTGAACAGGTGCACAACTAAAGGAGACAGAATCATGCTGAAATTTCAGGGACTCTTTAAGGTCTTTGTAATGCTGTACCTACTCCAATCCTGTGTTTATTCATTGTGTGTATCTTCAACTTGTATTATGGTAATCATGTGAATGTCTGATACGGTATATATTTTCATCCTATGAAATTTCACTTGAATCAAAGTAGAATGACCACGGTACAATCAAACCTGGTTTAGCGGCCACCTGTTATAGCAGCCACCTGCCACATACAACTACTATTAAAAAATCCTTTCCAAGAGAAAAGCCATACGACCCTGTAGCAGCCATCTGTCTATAACAGCCACTCTTTCCATCTCCCTTGGGTGGCCACTGTAGACAGGTTTGACTGCTGTTCTTCCTATTAAATATTTTCATAGTGTCCCTAGTGGTTTTGAAAATCGCTAGATTTACTCTGTTCAGATGTCTTCTGTTTTTCTTTCTATCTGTTGCTTTTTTTTTTCCTATCCTTCTCTCTTCCTGATCTGCTTCTAATGTCATGCTGCTTACAGCTGCAACACAGGACTCTTGATTTGCCTTCCTCGGTACCTTGATTGATTGATTTTCAATCCTTTCCTACTCTCTCCCCAACCTTGCACAACCAACCCCACCCTCATCCAACCCTCCCCACCCTCACCCAACCCTTCTCCATGCTAACCCAACCCACCCCACCCTTACCCGACCCGCCCCACCCTTACCCAACTCAACCCTCCCCTAACCCACCACCACCCTCGCCCAACCCACCCCAACCTCACCCCAACCTCACCCAACCCACTCCAACCTCACCCAACCCTCCCTACCCTCACCCAACCCACCTCACCCTCGCCCAACCCACCTCTACCCTTGCCCAACACACTCTCACCTAACCCTCATCCAACCCACCCATGAACCCCTCCAGAACAGGCCAGGTGCTGTGTCAGAGAAGACAGTCTGCTGCCTGTGCTGTGAGTCTGGTCCCATCCGGATCGAGGCATACCTGGACAAGTCAGGGTACGCTCCGGGCGAGTCCATTCTCATCACCATGAACCTTAACAACCAGACAGGCAGGGACATCATCTCTCTTAAAGCTGCACTCATACAGGTTGGCAAGACTTCCCTCTGGTATAACCTTTTCTTTTAAAGGGGAAATTTAGACCACTAACGAGTTTTTATGAAAAGAGAGAGTAAAAATTATTTTCATAAGCACAATAGTGAAAATTTTGTCATATTGGGATAAAGATCAGGGAAGTAATGAAATTGTGAAGTTTCACAAATTTTGCAAAACAATTATTAAAAAAGTTTGTGTGAATATGCAAATGAGTAAGCTGATGATGTCATTACCCTCAGTTTTCATTGATCTTGTAAAAAAAAAAATGACAAAAGTGCAGTTTTCTGCTATGAAAGTGTAGAACACATTGTGTCAATCCTGGGTGTATATCTTTGAAATTATGATCAGTCAGATATATTAGGACTTGAGACTGAGGCATAATTGCATTTGAACAAAAAAAACAACACCCAGATTTTACAAAATTTTGTGTACAAACTATATGGCAAGTTGTGAAGCGATGACATCATCAACCCTCTCATTTGCATATTCACATTGACCATTCAAGAACTGTTTTCTGAAAAGTAGCAAAACTTCATAGTTTCATAACCTCATTATTTGATCCAATCTTTTAATTAAATTTTTGCTGTTGTGCTTATCAAATCCTACCCTTTCTTACCAGACTAGCTTTTAACTCTTCCATAATTTCCATGTAGAGACTTTCAACCCCATGTTGTGCCCATGATAGAAAATGAAAACTATCCACAAGTCCCAAGCCAAATGACGACATTTAGTTTCTATATAGATAGACTAGCAAATGACATTTGGAAAAGTTTCCTGAGAGAATTCAGTAAGGTATACCTATCATTATCTAAACAAACCTACAATTGTATGGTCCTCAATATGGCTGAGTACCACTTCAAAAATTATCCTCCCAAGATAATCATCCCTATTAAAGACCATTATTCCCTATACCTTCAGACAACAACTCTCAGCACCACCCTTACAACTTCATTCCCTCAGAATATATCAGATGGAAACACCCACCAGCAAAATGAATACCTTACTACTAATGCAAAACCAATACCCTTATACTGGGATGTGCCAAAATAAGTGTGTATGTGTGGGTGTGGGTTTTTTTCTTTTTTTCTTTTTCTTTTTTAACCATCAGGGTTAGAGCTGTTTTTTCTTCTTCTTTGTGGATATTTTGTTGTTGTTGTTTTTTTGTGTTTTTTTTTTTTTTTGGGGGGGGGGGGGTTGGGGGTGGGGGGAGGGGGAGGGGGAAATTGTACATTTGAAGTAAGTCATTGATTTGTAATATTGCAATGCAATGAAAAAAGAATCACAGGCTAGCTTCATGATTACTGAAGAAAGCTGAACTTATATCACTTAGATAACGAAATAAAGCCTTTTCTTTCCAGTATCTGAAGATGTTATAACGTTTGGATTTCTAGTCCTAATTCAATTCCTTTATAGGTAATGTTAAACGTATGTATTGGTCTCCCCGATGTGATTTATGTTGTGTGAGACAGTACGCAGAGTACAAGGCCAAGCATGGCGGAAGCACTCACAAACGCCACAGCAGCAAACGTGTAGCTGAGCTCCTGTTCCAGGACTTCAATAATCAGGAAGTCCTCAACTATGTGGACAGACCAATGCTGATCCCACCCATACCTCCAAACAACTTTGACAACTGTCCAAACATCAGTGTTGTCTACAAAGTCAAGGTGAGAAAAGGAAAAGGAAGGCTCGCTTTATCCTTCTTTTCCTGTCCATGCCTAAGGGCTGTACTTTTTATCTTAAAGGGGATGGCTAGTAACTGATCAGTGGGATGCTGGGGGATGATTGTTCCAATCCTTGTGGGATTCATTGAAGAGTACATTATATATCTATTGTTGTGTGAAAATTATTTCAAAGCATGCCTGTACAGTGATGGGACGATTGCTAACTGTACAGGCATGCTAACCTGGAAACATTAAACTGTACATTACTTGAATATGAGACCATTCTGAAGCAAATACTTTTCACACAACAATAGATATATAATGTACTCTTAAATGAATCCCACAAGGATTGGAACAATCATCCCCCAGCATTCCCACTGATTCCCACTGATCAGTTACTAGCCATCCCCTTTAAAGGACCTTCATTAACATAAGGATTGAGAGAATGTAGCGATATTAGTAGAACACATCATTGAAAGTTTGAGGAAAATCGGACAATCCGTTCAAAAGTTATGAATTTTTGAAGTTTTGTGCAGTCACCGCTGGATGAGAAGACTACTGCAGTGTATGATGTCACATGCGTACAACAATATAAGGAAAATATAAAGAGAATTTCACAAAATTTCATCTTTTGAAAAAATTACACATTCCCTTGACTCGTTACTGACATAAGTTATGGGTAATATTATTCCCATTGCCTTTAGAAAGAGACAAGTCAAGTGCTCTTTTATTATGCGAAAAAAAGTGAAAATATGTTGAATTTTCTTTACATTTTCTTTATACTGTTGTACTCATATGACATCACGAGCCTTAGTAGTCTCCTCATCCAGCGGTTCCAACACAAAAATTTTTAAAATTCATAACTTTTGCATCGATTGTCCAATTTTCCTCAAACTTTCACTGATGTGTTCTACTAATATTGCTGCATTCTCTCAATCCTTATGTTAATGACGGTGAACTTGTCCTTTAAGTGTACTATTTGTGACACAGTCTATTGTTGTGTTTACTGTGAATAGAAAGTATTTTATCAATGTTCCTTGGGGCAACATGTGTGGGTTCACATGCCTATGGGCAGTAGTAAACGACTTTCCGTTTGTGTGCCCTGACCCACATGTTGTCACCATCCTTTATACCTTGGTCATTTGTGTCACATGTGCAGTACAGTTTATCCTTTTGTAATGTTCACTCTAGTTTTTGTTTTATGTTTGTAATGTTTATATGTATATGTTCTTTATCTGGACAAATGAATAAAAAGATTACTAATATTAATGATAATAATGATGATGATGATGATGATGATGATAATAATAATAACAACAACAACAACAATAATAATAATAGTAATAATAATAATAATAATAATAATAATAATAATAATAATAATATTAATAATAATGATAATAATAATAATAACAATAATAATAATGATAAAAGTAATAATGATAATGATATATTTTCATAGCATAGCCTCCTTTGATTATGTTGCTCAGTAAGTAAAATCTCTGTTTATTGTAATAATGCCCAGGCCAGACTACTCACTTACCAAAACAACTTTTGGCACAGATTTAACACAACACATACAAAGAGCTTGCTATTATTGTATTGTGCATTCGAAAACTCAAACATTAAAGCAGACACGTGGTAGTCAGTTTAGCTACCTGTTTGTTTTTTTTTTATCAAAAATAAATGAGATATCTTAAAAGAGACTTCATGCCATGCCAAAAATATACTGGCCTCCGATGAAGAATGTTACTCGAGGTGTCTATTTTCACCCATGCAATGACTGTAGAAATCTCATCACCTCTACTCTTTATGTTATCTCAGCTTGCCTTCCTAATAGTCCAATAGAAAATGCAATACTGTATATGCTGTTATTTTCTCGTACAGATATTTTCGCGAATGACAAGGTCATAGACCCTTTCGTGAGATGTTATTTTTGCGAATCGACGCCGACGCTTACGTTGATGCTCTATTAACAAAGTGTATGGAGACATTTTCGCGTGTTGTTAAATTCGCGATGCAACTGTGATACGCGAAATTCACGAAAATTAAACCCTCGCGAAAATAACAGCGTATACAGTATTCAAGTTGACTTTAACAGATAGAGTGAAATCAGACAAACGCTATGGTAAAGATTTAATAGAAATAAGACCTGGACTATTAGTTTATTGAATTTTTGAAATTCGATTTGTTTTGATAAAGTACTGATATTATTGTCACAACAACGCATGCTTACTAACTTAAGATGGCAGAAGATGAGAGTCTTACCAGCTTTGAAAAAAAAAAGGCGGATTCATCCTTTCTGTAAAGGGTTGTTTGAAAGAAGGTCTTTTTTTTCCTTGCAGTTTGAAGTGGACGTTGCTGGGACACCCATTGATCTCAAGTTGGAGCTGCCCATCATAATTGGCACAGTGCCAGCAATGCCTCATGTGATTGCGGCCCAACAGCAGGGCTCCCCCTATGGAGCCCAGGCCCCGCCTCAGCAAGCCATGTACCCCCCTCAGGGACCTCCCCAACAACTTGCAACCTACGCCCCTCCACCAGGATACCAAGCCCCGCCACAGAACCAACCTCAGCCCACATGTGAGATTGCGATTTTGCTTTCATGCCTCTTAGTGCCCCAAAGGGTCGTGGAGGAATCATGTTTCCTGGTTGACTGTCTGTCTGTATGTTCATCTGTCCATGTGTTAGCTTGTCCCACAACCTGTTTTCTGGACTCAAGAGCAAACTTGAAAAGGATTTATATGGAACCTGGCCCAGATTTGCCACATGAGGTGTAAATGCACTGAATAAATTTTCAGCAAAATACCTCGAGGTCAAAGTCAAAGGTCACTACTCTTGCTGTAGTTGTTGTTATTTGATGACACCATGAAGGAACTAGCAGCCACTATAGTCCTTCCATGTTTTGGTTTAACCTCACACCTCAACTTGCTCATGTTTTGGTTTAACCTCACACAAACTATTATGCATTTAGAAATTAGCCAACATTCAAGTCAGACACACTTCTACAAACAAACTTCACACAATGCAACGCTCACACAAAGATAGACTCCACAAACACGAGAAATCAGTAGTCTACAGATACCTTATTGTAAATGTAGGAAAGTCTGCATACCAGATAAAGGCAGATTACTCAAAATCAGCCTCAAAGAACACAAAACATGCACAATAACATCATCATGGCATAGAGGAAGAAATACATTTTGTCAGACCCTCACAAATTTGGCTATGACATTTTTTTTAATGCTTTAATACACAGTTTTATGCTATCATGTCAAGTACATGATGACTTTAAGTCAATAGGAAAATATAGCAATGTGGCAAAGACTAGAATACCAAGAAGAAATCATATGAATGTTACCAGATGTAGGTTTTTCTATACAAGAAGATTAGTATTCAAGTTCTTCAGTTGTCAAAATGTGTTATATGTGTATACATATTTAGATTTGTTGTGTGTATGTGTGTGCACAAATTTATAGTAGTGTTGATAAATTTTAACAAAGCTTGAGATACTTTGTGATATCAGTGAATGCACCAGAAGGCATATTCCTCCAACAAACTTACGTTTTTGTATTGTTTTGTTTTGCTTGAATAGCTCCATATCTGCCGCCACCTTCATACGAGGTTGCGATGGATGGTTTCCAGCAAATAGAGGGCAAGAAGGGTTCCTTTGGCACCACAACATATGCACCACGGTACCCATACTACCACCCTGACGCCATAAACCAGAGTGTGGGACAAGCAGCTGGCACCAGCGGTCAGGGTCAGGCACCCGTCACGATGCAGCCCCAACCACAGCAACAGGGGGCCAGCTACGCCCCCTACCAGCAACAGGGGGCCAGCTATGCCCCCTACCAGCAACAGGGGGCCAGCTACACCCCCTACCAGCAGCAGCCAGTCTCGCCCGGTGATGTGCACATGAAAACTTATCCGGCAATGTGAGAGGCAAGTCGAAAATTTGCCTGCCTGGTTTCACAAAGAGACCTGTCCTTTGTGGTATAGTGGTAGGGCTTCAGGCTTGCAGCCGGAAGATACTGGGTTCAAATCCAGCCAGGCATATACATCTCTGGATGAGTTGTTCTACATGCAATGTACCTCTTGACCCATGTGTGTAAGATGAATGGGTTCCTGACAAAGTGCAGGAAATAGAATGGTAAGGCCTTCTAGTAGAAGGGTGCCAAGACTGAAGAGGCTTTTACAGGTATATGCAGTCATGTTATTATTGTAATTGGAGCTTTTACTGTTAACATACCATGTATATGTAAGTGCAGCTACTGTAGCAACATCTAAAATGCTCGCAGTTGATTCGTAGCAGTTGCGCCAGTGTAACACCAACGTGATGATGTGATTGTTGTACTTATGGTGCCAAGAGAGCAGAACAACTCCTTAAATGTGATAAGTCTTGTCGATTTGCAGATTGTATCATAATTGTGTGTTGAAATTACTTGAAGGGTGTTTGAGGTGTCGAGCTCAAGAATCCCAAGATATGGGCAACGTTCATCTCCCCACTTAATTGCATGTCTCTGTCCATAGTCGGAATTTTCTTAACACAAGCCAAACTAATCATTGATTTGAGTGTCATTGCGTTCTTCTCAAAATGATGATTCAGTAATGTAAATCTTCTGTTGATATAAATTTTTGTATGAGATGTATTGCATATTTTCCATCAATTTACGGTTCAAAGAGGCTGATGTAAGAAACACAAGTATGATGTTATGATCAATGATTCATGTGTTTTTGTTCATATTATATACATATAGAATTATACACACTGTACCTATATGCCATTCTCTTTCTTCCCTTCCTTCCTTTACCACACACCCATGTCCTTTTATTCTGTTTATAATACTGTAGATAGTAACTTTTAGCACACAATGTTTCCAGCAAATTTGTTTTTACTTTAATGGACTACAAATATGTTGCAAAGAAATGAGAGCCCACAGCTAATATTTGGAAACCACTTGTTTACTTTGATATACTGTTAATGTAAAATATTTAATGGTGCAGAATTATCCAAAATTTTGCACTCCAAAGGTTGTTGCAAAACAAAAACATCACTTTCATTTGAGTTTTTATATCTTAAAGCTTGTTAACAAAAGAAAAAGAAACAGAAAATTATGAATATATATCCATTGTAATATACATGTATTTTCATCCACAAAAATCTTGAATAAGTGAATTTTGCTGATACTAGCCCGTAGTGAGGAAAAACAAACAAACAAACAAACAAACAAACAAACAAACAAACAAACTGACAGTTCTCACTTTGAGGCCTTAAGTATAAGCTTTTCTTGTCCACCTTTGGATATCTTGAGAAGATATGTAATAATTTGCAGATGTAAAGCATCAAGTTGATTTTATTCAGGTGTATGTACAAAATGTAGTTGAGAAATCATGTTTCTTATGTTATTTATGAATTGTAGTTCCAAGGATGGTGTGAACATGCATCATGAATTTTACATGTTTGTGAAGGTTTGTGGCAACATTGAGACTGAAAGTCACTGTGGGGCTGACTGGAGCTTTGTTCTGGCTTCTAAGGTCTAATGAGGAATTTTCAATGTGATATAATGGAATTGAAGTAAAGCAACATGCTTTTACTGTATATTTTGACAAAATTGAGCAATGTACTGAGAATATAGTGACACATTTTAGAGGCTGTAGAGTATTTATTGAAAATTGAAATGAGGTCATGTGCTTTCTATTCTGTAGTTTATATCAGTTGAAAAGATGTGGTATTGTATTTGCCTGTCCTGCTGAAAGCATGAAGAGAAAATGCATAGAAGCAGAGAAGCTGTTTTTGCACTTGATTCAAAGTCTGCTCAAAGTGAGGTAGGAAAACACTTAAACCAATAAATCTGCCTCTTGTTCAGTGGCCTCTTGTTAACTGTACGGTCAGTAATACAGTCTTACTGCTACCCCTCATAACAGATGGATGTCTTCCATTCACTCTGCTGTGCTGACTTACTTCCCTGATGATGGCAAGTAGGAATTGGGACAGAATTCCCCGTTTTCCTTTATAAGAGATCACAAACCTTGTTATGTATATCTTTATATATACTCAGGAATGAGTGAAGCTCACCAATTTTATGGTTTATTCCTCTTATACACCATTTTGCATGCCTTATAAGATAAACCGGCCTTTGAACTCTGCTCGCCTACAAGATGCAGCAGTCGCTTTCAAGCCGCTGAAATTGCGTATGCGCAGATAGATCGCACGGTTTGCACAGCAGAGTGAATGATGGAAGATATAGGTGAGGGACCAAATGTAATACAGACTGTGCAGTTAGCATGAGACAACCAAATAAGAGGCAGATTCACTGGTGCAGTTGATTGGCTGAATCAAAGTAAGTCATGTGAGTAGATAAATTGCTGTTTTATGTATTGTGATGTCATAGCCATTCATCACAATGGAAATTGGTTCTATAAGAACCTCACCTGGCCCAAGTGTTTTTGTGCACACCTGATTCCAATCCAAGCTATAACAAAACCCAGTGACATCATCACTTCAGTACTCTCATTCATCTCATTCTAGAAGGTGAGAAGAGTTATGATTGAAGGGTGAAAGGTATGCCAAGTTAGCACCTGCCTGAACTCAAATTGATCGGCTCAAGCACAGTAAGTTGAGGTGAATAGACAAACTGGTGCTTTTATAATGATGAATCAACTTGCCCCTTCAGGGCTACATGTAGTTGCAATGAGCTGCTTCATGCAAGTCCACTTGCCCCTTTCAGACTAGTCGCATCATGCGGCATTTATGTCAAGATACTTGCCCTAGTCCATTGTCACGAAGTCTCCAGCTGATTTCACATCTTGTAGATACAGTTATAACGAATGCGATTTCAACGAAATTCCTGTTATAACAAAGTAAAAATTCGAGCCGTAACATTATCCACTTTATGTATTTTTATTGTTTATTTGTTCGGTTATAACGAAATTTTAATATAATGAAAGAAAATTGCTGGTCCCGAGGACTTCGTTATAACAGGAGTCCACAGTACATGATACAGGTATCAGAGCCAATGACTGGCTGTAGGTAACCAAATGAATCCAGCTACTAGAAAGTATTCATTTTGATTTCACCATCAGGTTCACAAAACAACAGTTCACTTAAACATGGAAGTACTATTTTGATATACATTATTTGAAGACCAGCACATTGGTATTCTACTAAATAAGTGAGTTGAAATTTTCTTTGTGAGAAAAAAAAAGAATGAAACAAGTTAGTGGAATGTTTCAGAGGTCAGAATATAGGGTACATCAAATTTATCGCACAAAAGATTTCTAATTATGTTTATTGTAATCAAAGCATTCTAAACATATTTCAGATGATTTCAAGGTGCATTGCCATTACTGAAATCAACCTAGTGCTCTGCAGCTGGTGAGATATTTCTTTGTGTTATCCAGTACTCTGCATTGTGTGATATTTGTTTTATACATCTGTGTATTGTAGGTAATGATATTGTTGGTCTATCAAAGGAATGTGTAAATCACAAAACCTAGTTGACAAGAATTGACATGAAGATGTTCAACCACAAAAGTGTGGGGAATGAAAGAGGCAAATGAACAAAAATTGTATGATACAGGTATCATTTTTTGTATTCTGAGAGAGTTTCAAGTGTAAAAGACAGTTACGACAAGATTTAGGAATTGTGATTCCTCACCTAATGACTCGAGGTGTCGGCTTGTAAAAATTGTAAATCATCGCTGAGGTGACAAGACCTTGTATCTCAAATTTTGGTGAAAATGACTTTTTTTTATTAATGGTCAGGTAATCAGTTAAGTGATGTCCTGTCCAAATCCTAGCTGTCTTACCCCAAAAATAAAGCCACCACGGCATGTCATAGGAAAGGGAATCCCATTTGTTACAGGTATCAGTGCCATGTTTTTTTTTGGTTTTTTTTTTTCTCCCCTGAACATTTGACATTTTGTAGATACAAGGTCTTGTCACCCCAGCGACGATATCCCAATTAGGCAAGAGGAAATGCAGTAATAATAGTTATTGTAAAGAAGCGTTAGCAAACAGAACTACAGCATCAAGTTGCCATCTAGCTTGCTATTTACTGGCTTTGATATTTTATAGTATGAATTAGATCTGATGTACTTCATAGATCTTTCGTGATATTTTACTGCCCATCTGTTTTGTGTTCTGTTGGTAACAATATGGGAGACAGCAGAAAAATCAATGTGGTGTGATGCGTTTGTTGTGGTCTTGCAGCTTTTACAGTGTGCTTTCAGCTGGAAGGTCTAGGGATCAAACCCTGTTAACGGACTTGAATCCGTAAAGGAGACCATACCCCAAGCATATAGGGGCTTCTGTATAATGTAGAAATTAGTGAAGTCTGATTGAATTTTTGCAAGCCATTCAAAAAAAAAAAGGTTATCTGGCGTGAAGTATATGAAATTATTGCTACTTTTTTTTTGGTTTTTTGTGGGAGCTACATGTATGCGCTATCACTCACCTTGTTAGGAATAGATGGAATTGATATTTTGGCCATGTAGTGTACGCCGCGTCAGTCACTTGGGAGCAAAGTGGCCCTCTCTAATGCATCAATCTTCATTGGACAATTTTGAGTGGCAGCTGATTGCATTTTGTGCACATTTACATGTGTACTTCAGGATACGTTATATAGCCCACTTTTGGTTACTTCACATAGTATGTTGACTCTCTCTAGGCTGAAATATTGTTGTGTGAATGGATCTGTTAGCCACTAACGGTGTCAATTTTGTACGCTTACACTATCTGAGGTGGCCTTCTTTTATATAACCCGTTTCAGTCATTTGACAAAAGATACAATAATGTATAAAAGATGTGATTTAACTTACAGATTTGACCCACCATTACGTTGTAATATCACAAAGTTTTGGGTATCCCTTCTCAATGTGTTGTAGGTCACCTGAGCTGTGGTGTCCATGTTGTATGGTCAAGAAGCATGGGGGGGTAATGCATCAACTCACTTGTTATTTGTAAATCACATTCAGTGACACATGATGATTGAAATTAAATTTTTCAGATTATGTCAGACATTTGCACACTGTATGTTGGATGAGTATATATGTTATGGACTGCTTCTATAAAATTCATGTTAAACCTCTTCCTCTTTTTTTTCATATTACGCAAATTTAAGGTGGTTTGAATCAAATCCATGTTTGAATTTGGTCCTTGGACTATTCGTTTAAGCAATCTGTCGTGCACATCCACTCAATCAATGGTCTAAATCTAAGCTACAACTACAAACCCTTTGCGAATTTGTGCTTATAAGCTTGTCTAGGTAAAGCTATGTGATCAGGAACCTGGACCCTGATGCATAAAGAGATGCAATCAAACTCAAGGCAGAAAATCAAACTTATGTAGGTCAGGTGTCAGCCAATCAGAATTTTGCATTCAGAGACTTACGTTAAGCCGCACATTATACGATCCAACCGGTCGTACGACCTTAAGACCGGAAGTGTGACATCACCAGTCTTCCCAGTTTCAGTAGTACAACTGGGTCTTAGCGCCAGTCCTAGAGATTTGACTGTTGAATTTACGACCGGTCGTGGGCTTTCAGCCATTCACAATACAGTAAAATGCAAGCGCACACAGTGAGCACTGCATGTGCTTTAATACTCATTGGTAAATGTACTGAAGACAGAACAGTCGTAAAACTATTTGTAAGGTCTGATCGTATAGTATGCATTGGCAGGTCGTACTTGGTCTTATGGTCATATAGTCGTGAGTCGCATAGTGTGCAGCAGACGTAAGATATTCTGACTTGTGCTTGATCCCAGATTTTATGTAAGAGGGCTCTGGGCGTCTTCTGAAGATTCTGGAGGGAATGATCAAAATGTGTGGAAAGTATGAGTTAAGAGACACTCCAATCAGAATATTTGAAAGACAATTGATCCAATATTTTAAATGATTCTTGTCTTTTACCTTGAGGTTTTATGAATTTCCATTGTACCAAGTGGATTTTTAAAAACTATTAATGGTTCAACTTCCTCCTGTGGTACACTGAAGTACTCAACACCAAAAAGGCAGCCAGTGGTACATGGCATTCTTACCTCATTCATTTTGTAATTCTGAAAAGGTTTTCTATTTTCTATTTATCTGATATGTTCTTATTCTATATGCTCTTCATTTATGGTTTCATCAGGGGACTCTTTATCATTGCTGCTAGAGGTACATGTGTTGTGTCATTCATTTTGAACAAAATAATTGAGTGAATAAATGAATGTCATACTTTAAAGATATGAGAACATTTATCTTTTATTTGTTCATTCTTTGTTGTCTTTTGCTGCTTGATAAATTATTGGATATGTCTTTATGACTTGGGATGAATTTATTTGAAGTCCACCATGGCTGCATTCAACTAAGTAGGAAATGGTGTAAATGTACTGTGTATGGAGACATTTGACCATTTGTATGTGCATACACATGGTCAAACTTGCAGAAGCCAAAATTTCTAGTTAGATTTTGACTGTAACTTCTTTAATATGTATAACACACTGACTCAAAACTTTACTTTGTTTAAAATATATGTTTATAATTACATGTATATATATATATATATATATATGTGTGTGTGTGTGTATGTATGTGAACATATAAAGAGTAAATAAGAAAGCATCTCAGCCCCATTTTATGCATGTGACTGCAATTCTTTTTTTCTTTTTTTTAAAGAAGCGTAGCATTGCATTTGAATAAGATATTAAATGGTAAAACTCTGGGGTAGACCTCCCTTTTTCTAAATGTAATGTCTTCATGGAACTACATACATGCACATCACGTGTAAAGTGCTTCTTTATTTTGTATCATCCGCTGCTTAGTTTTTACTTGAGAGAGCATCGTAGCAGGGGAAGTTACTTTAACTTTCATTTGTAGGCACTAATATACCCGGTACTGTAAAAGTGGATAATTTCGCATGAGTAATTTTTCACGCTTGGCTGGGTAAGGTGAGTTTCATGTGTTTTTAATTCCACATAATCGAGACAACTCAGAAACATATAGCATGCAAAAACATTTGTATGCTCTTATTTTCCGCTAGTTTCTGCTTGCGCAGAATGCACAAAAATTTCAACACCACGAAAATTCCCACTTTCACAGTAGTATATCTCATGATACGAAAATTGGAAAGAAGACGTCACTATGATATAAGAAGTACTTGTGTGGCATAAATGCCACCTGATAAGTCATCTTTTTATTTCATATTTTCAAACATTTAGGTAACCACTATTTATACTGTATTTGAACAATGAATTCTCAGCAATACAAAATAAATGCCTGACATCACATCCCAAACCAAAGATTCAAAGATTATTTGCCCCCAAATCAAATAAATAAAACCCACAGAATCAATTGCAGATCTGTTTACACAGTGATAACACTGCTGCCCACAGTTAGTAAACAGGAAGAAACTTTACAAGGTACATGTATTCTATTAAAGATGGCTTTCCTTTGCAGAAAATCATGGATGGATAGGAAATTTTACCAGACAAGGAAGGATTTTACAGAAGTTGTCTTGAGTGGTCTTTCAATCTTCCACGTTATACAGAATCATGAACAATTATATTCACGAGTGCTGGCAAATGTGTCATTGATTGAAATCCCGTTTTGTTTTTTTGTTTTTTTCCAACTTAGTGACCATTCTATTGATCAGTCTTGAGCCACCCATAATGGGCGGATCCAGGAATTCTGTAAAGGGGATGCACCACCCCCCCCCCCCATTTTTTCTTCTTATTTCTTCTGTTTTAAGCAAAAATAAAGAGGGGGCACGTGCCCGGTGCGCCCCCCTATGGATCCGCCACTGCATAAGACTATTCAGTCGAAAATGACAGTTTAACCACCCACATGTTCTGAGCTGATTTTATAAGGCTTATTTGCTCTTCCATATTATTTAAATGTGCTTGAATCCACCATGGGTTGATGAAAAAATAATCAACTTTCTGATATTGTACATGTGGATAAGCTTTAAACATACTTTGGCATTCCTGGTCACATATAATAGACAACATAAAATGAGATTTTTACAGTTGTTGAGTCTATAGTATACCAAATGATTTCGTCAGCTGAGAATGATAAGGGCGTTAAGTTGTCACAAAACCCATAGTGTTCAAGACAACTTAATGCCCTTCTCATTCTCAACAGACGATTTTATGTATTTTTTTTGTCCAGACTTTCAAAGGCCCACACATATTATCATAATGGCTTGAAAGAGTAATGCACCTTTAATCAAATGACTATTCAAAGAAATTCTTATCCTACCATGTCAGCATTGTTGCTTTAAAAAAAAAATCAAGAAAAAAAATTGATAAAACACAACATGAACATACTGTAAAACAAGGAATGTTTGCATGCATTATATTTTCGCAAATTTTGCGAGAGCCAAGTTTCACGAAATTAAGATGCACGCTAAAGATCTTGTCTACACTATATGCATTGAATGTTCGAGGCAATTCGCAAAAATTTCATGCTGCGAGTAAGGCCACCGCCGCCCATTCGCGAAAATTTGATGCCGCAAAAATATCCCGTTTTACGGTGTTAGGTCCATTGGATCCAGGCTAAAACAATGCTATTAAACCAATGAGAAATTGGAAAAACATTAAGTGGTAGCTCTTACAAGCACTATGTTTTGTCCACCAAAACAGTAGTGCTTGTTATGGCTTCAATGCCTAGACATTCTTACAGAGGATTTTAAGTCCTACCTGTACGTCACAGACACACACAAAAACTGAAATCACAGTGGAGGTTACGCAGAGTCTGTTTAATTAAATAACGATTAATGAAGTAGTCTCCCTCTGTACATGTCTCAAAAAAGCTCTTTACAATACACAAAAATCATTTAATCACATGCATGCACCTACATGTAATCAGGCGTACACATTTGAGACTGTATTCTGTTTAATAGGCAGCAAAAGAGTCCGATGTACACAAAATTCAAGTTGCACGTAAGAATTCTAAGGTGTTTAGTACGCTCCTAAAAAACAATCCAGAGAAAACATGATAAGCTTGAGAATCTAGAGTGAGGGCAGAGATTATAGATTATAAAAAATATTTTATATGAACTCACTGAAACCACTTCAAGAAATGGTTGTCCTGGCAACAGTGGACCACTATCTGCGGAAACCGTTGCACAAAGAGCTGCTTCCCACACTTTCCAGATGGGACAAAAATATGGGACCCCGCTAGGCTCAGCAATCCAAAATTTCCACTATCATTACAATAAATAGCTGCCAATTTCCATGCGGGACATGTATTACACACATGGTATGCAGGCTGAAATTTGTATGCACAATGGAAACGCATGACATTACAGTACTATGTAGAAAATGCACGGAAAACTATTCCACTACAAATTTCAAAAATACAGTGAAGCTCTACAACTTACAGCAAGTTGACAGTTCAAGCGTAAGACTGCCAATTACACTCCAAAGGGTGTGCATATATTAAAAAAAAAAAAATCTAGCATTGCTCCCTACTGAATTTTACAAAACTGGTCTATATTCGATTTCCTTGCATCATCCAATCTCACACTGGAAAGAGACATGAGAAACAATTTGGGTACTGGTGTGCACGACTAACGAACTGTTACTTCATGGATAATATCATATTTGAGACTGGTAATGAAATCTAGTTTTAATTTCCTCCTGAAATGTTTACTTTTATTATAAACAGAAATAACAAATATGTTTTATCTTAACACTGAAAAGAGCTGTCAAACACAAATAAAAGTCTGAACTTTATACCACTGTCATTCCCTCAGATAATAGCCTATCGTACGGCTCTATGCAAAATCCTAATCACTTCTATACACATATCACTGCTGCCTTACAATATTGTCTCAAGCACTGATAGGCCTTATTAATTCAAACATTACTACCTATGACACCTTATTTTTAAAAACACAGAACCATAATGTTAACACATATCTTACTGGAGACTGGAAATAAGGCTATCATTACAAATCTGTTTTCGTTTTACACGCATTTCTGCAAGAACATAGCAAGTACAAAAGAATTCTAGCATAGCTGACCTAATTACCATACTTTGTATTTGTTTATTGTATATCAATTATTTCATGTATTAGGATATCTGTTATGATATCTAGATGTTCATGTGAGGAATACTTCTGTGTACAAGAATGCATTGTGTCAACAGTCATTAAAAAAACAAACAGACAACTTGAACAATAATGAACATGCTAAGCACGGGATGGTGTGGGATGAGAATGGAGACTATTGTACAGATGTCAAGCAGGAGTTTCTTTGCATAAACAGAGCTTTGCTTTGGCAGAAAACCCTGAATTTACAGTCAATGATTTTCCTTCATCAGGTTGCAGTACACTTTTACAATCCAAAACTGTACAGACAGACATCTATCACTAAGTACAAGCTGTACGTAAATGGTCAAGGGATGTCTCTGTCGAAAGATGAAGTGCCCACATTTGTTCATATCAGCAAGAAGAGGGTGAAGTTCTGGATACCAGAAGATGCTATGAGTAAATTCAGTTGCTTCTCACACTTCACACACGTGTGAATACTGGCACTGCACTCTTAAAATGCAATCCTCCTCCACAAGCTGCTTAAATTCTATCACAACCCAAACCACTGAACATTTTTGGTGAGAATGATCAATTAGATCATTCTAATTCTATCACAGCCCAAATCACTTAACATTTCTGGTGAGAATGATCAATTAGATCATTCTAATTCTATCACAGCCCAAATCCATTAACATTTCTGGTGAGAATGATCAGTTAGAGAGACTCATATCATCAGCCAGTTATTTTGTTCTTAGTATACTTCCATAACTACTGATGAGATCTGCTGGCATTATGTGGTTGGTTGCCAGCTCAAGTCAATCAAAAGGACTTCCAAAAGCTTCAAGAGTTGCTCTAGATAACTTACAAAAACAAAACACAGACAAAACAAAACAAAACAAAACAAAACAAAACAGCCATGAATGTTGTCTGGATATTGACCGATTCTGTGACGCGCTATGTGTATTTTTGGCATGGGCGCAGCCATAGTGGGTGTATCAGCCGACCCCCCCTCCGCACTCCCCCACCCCTCTCCCTACATTAGCACGCGCGCAGAATGAAAAACTGCTTTAGCCAATAGGCGTCTCGTACTGAGTGCGCGAATGCTTGCTTAGTGCGCGAACCTTTGTTACAAGTGCGTGTAAACATGTTGCCCCTGGGTGGGGGAGAGCAGGGGGGGTCGGCTGATACACCCACTATGGCTGCGCCCTGTGCCGTAAAATGTCTGCTGCCCTCAACGAACCCGAATCGGTCAATAGAGGCAACCCTGTCAATCTAATAGCTAAGAATGTGCTCCGTGAATTGCCTGGTTGTCTGACTGTCTGTCTATCTGTCTGTCTGTGTGGAGATGTGCTTGTGTAAGCAACCAGCATGGATTTTGAGTACATTGCTACACCCATCCATTGTTCTAAGGGCTATAAATGAAGAGTTTAATGGCAAAATGAGTTAACTCCATTCTTTTCAATTTGTGATATTTGCAATTAAAGCTGCCAATAAAAAAAACCCAGAAAATATGGATTATTTTTTTAATCATAACTTCAAGAATATTCCTTGTTATGTATCAGTGGAAAGATATATTTTGCTTTATCTGATGATGGACATACTTTAAAACATTCAAGGATAGAACTTACTGTATCCCATTTTGTAGTCAACTCTTCAAGTATTATCCATGAACAGTCTCTCTGCCTACAAGAGTACTTTAGAGATAAAATATTGCTATCTGCTCCCCTTTTTTTAATTATCTGCCATGTGCACACAAATTTGACAAGGGCTAGCATAACTAAAGATCAAACAAGAATTTTATAAATCAGTGGGTTTCTCACAGTATTGCCAAATCTGTCTATATAACCCTCTACTACGCATGTGCCTACTTTAATGGTAATCTAACATTCAGCATACTGTATATGTCAATGCTTCTCATGGCTATGGAATGTGTTATACTGGGCTAAGTAAAACCTATCATTAATAGAATCCTTATTACTTTTATTGAGCCATGTGCATATTTCTCACTGCAACTTGAACCTCTTACCTGACGGCATTCATTTTTTTTTTAAAGCCATAAATAATATCATCACAAATATAATCAATGGTTGCCTCATTAACAAACTGATTTTGATAGTTGCAGACCAACTACAAATTCACATTCACTTCAAATTCTGTTGTGCATATGGACATGATTCTAATTCAGTAACATGCAAACGTACACGGAAGTCCAGATGTTTAACTTCACACCTACAAGCCTTGAGACACCAAAGTTTGATGACTGCTACTTTATATTATACAGTTTTCCTCATAAGCAATGTGTTTTAACTTTTGTCATCACAGGTTTTTGTTGTTTGTGTCGTTTCTGTATGAAACCTTGACAAAATTTAAAATAATCCTTATTTGTGAAGACACATAGCTTTTCCTTGCAAGACAATTACAACCGATTTATAATTATAAGAAATTATGCTAATTCTTAACTCATACGAAAACAAATCATCAACCTACCACCTCCTTTCACACAGATGTACCAAAAAGAGATTTGCAAGAGCCTTTTGTTTTAGTTGTCACCACCCCAATACCTTAAAATGAAGATATCAAATGACATTTTAATCTCCCAATAGCTAAAACACTATGTGAACGTTCTCATTACTCTGTTGAAACTCCAGTACCTCCTCTGTCACATCTGCTCTTACTTATTGCTTTAAATAACACTTCCACAATCACTGAAAAGATGTAAATATCAAGGATGAGGAAAAACCTACTACATATCTTATATTCAATTATTCAGCACCGCTCATTTACTTTCACATACGGGCTACTAATCACATATGAAATATGGCTTGCAACACCTTGACATCCTACACCACGACCTTATAAAGCTCATTGCATCTGAAACTGAACTGAAAGTATTCACACGTTCCACACACACAGACTGGTAAGCATGACATGAGAAAATATTTCTGTACCTATTGGCAATGTCAGACTGATATTTTACAGTTTTCCATGGAGTGAAGATTCAGTGCTAAAATTCTTGGTAATGATACATGGTTAATGCTGAAACATTTTCTTCTTCTGATTCACTGAGCTATATTACCTCTCCACTTGGATGGTGCCAGCAAAAAATGTATATATCAACAAATCTACAATATTTGACATAGTGTGCAACATTAAGGAGTATGCTTAATCACTTTTTCCCAAAAGTACACATTATAGGATTAAGCACTATATTCATAGTAATTACAACTCCACAGTTCAATTAAAAAGTAGCAAAAATACAAGTTTATAAAGACTGGTGCATATGTAATGATCAACATGACCTAAAAAACAGAGAGAAAACATTAAAGGTATTGATCATTATTTACCTATCTGCATACAAGAGTATATACCATCAATGTAAGCGAAGTGGGAAATGAAAAAGACCATGATGACTATTTTGTGAAAATGATCAAAGCAGTGACAACAGGTAGTGAAGGCCCATATCAGTTCGCAACCGATCTCGGACTGAAAACAGGTTCACAGTGGTCCTCAAGTCCTGTCTGGCAAAAGCTGCAGTCCAAATTATCAACCATGACAACTACTGTCAAGGTGCCATTAAGACTTGAGAGCCTGGACACAAGACTAGTCAAACTGAAAGAGGGGAAAAAAAACAAAAAAAACCCCCAAAAAACAGACCCACTGAAAAGAACAAACAATATATCACAGTCTCAATTATCTAACACAGTCCTGAACATTTATCTCGTCTCGGCATAAACGCGAGAGTCCAAAATGGCAATCTCTCCATTTTTTTTTCTTCTCTTTCAGGGACAGTTCGTTATTCACACATTGGTCAAGCGCTAACTCACTGTCCTTTCTGCATTAGGCTGCTACTGTCCACACTGACGTTATTGATGCGCGCACTGGACCGACGGGCCACCCGGGTGGTCATCATCGTCATCCTCTTCATAGGCGTCCCGACGCTCTTGGTGATTGTGGGAGAGGTCAAGGTCCATCAGGGTGACTTCTTCGGCCTCATCGCCGGGCGGGGGATACTCTGGTCGCTGGGGTAACAGCTGTTCCAGTTCCTGTATAGAGGCGCGGACGTAAATGGCATTTTAGAAAACAAGAGTTAGTTCTTAGAATACTAGCACTAGGCATATTTCTTTTTGTTGTTGTTGTTTTTGTTTTGGGAGTGGGGCATGTGCTTTATTCTGATCTAGAAATTATCCGGATCACAAAAGCAGTAAAGAAAGATGAATACACCACCTTGTCTCCCTCCAACCAAAAGGGATGAATGATTCTTTCTGCGCTTTTCTAGCAAATTTATTTTCCTCTTTTGCTCTTACATGTTTCCTTTTTTCTTTTCACCCCCATCTTCATCTCTTCTTTCTCATTTTTTTCCTCTCCATCACTTTCTCCTTTTTTTTTGTGTGTCACTCCACATCTTTCTGAACATTCTGTTGTTGGTTTATGCTTGTGTTACTCTGCAAGCAAATAACCTAAACACTGTGACGCACTGGGTTGCCATTCCTCGACAATGGCTAACGAAAACTTGGAAGAAAGCATTTTTCCTCAGTTTGAATTTCATCCTCTCTGGTGATTTGTACGCATAAACAAAGATACAGTCTGACCTCTCCTATCCGGACATGTTGGGACCGGCGCTCATCCGGATAAAGGATTTGGATGGATGTGGGAGACTCAATGTTTAATACACACAGCTGCCTACCCAATGATAGCTACATGTACATACACATATCAATTTTGCATGAACATGTCACGTTCTCATCTGCTAGTCTGCATTCAAAATTCTGTGATAATTTGCTGAATGAAGGACCGCCTGTACCGTGCACTGATTTAATAAAAAGTTTTCTGTCCATGTTCTTGAAGTGATTTGAGGGTAGTAAATGCCTAAATGCATAATTTCCATGAAAATTAGACGTGAATGTATGTTAATTATGTAGGGAAAAGATATCTAATTAATGTGAGTTTGTGTAAGAATCTTGTTTCAGTTTAAAATCGATCTTTTCCCCATAATTAATATATCTAAGAAAAAAATCACGCCGAGATCGCATCCGGATAATAGAATGATCCGGATCAAGGGAGGCCAGATAGGAGAGGTCGGACTGTATTATGAAGACAGAGAATCCAACTGACAGATAAAGGGGCACACCGACACAGTTACCTTCAACTTCTCTTCAGATGTGAAATTATTTTCGGGGAATTCAATGTTGAACTTGATGATGAGGTTGCCCTTTTCGTAGGGATTCCTGTACATGGGCATGCCTTCTCCTTCCACGACCCGTTTGCAGCCTGTTAACAGTGAAGCACAAACACAGTCTCTAAGAACAAGGGCTCCCTCACAGTTTGTTAAGCCGTTCCGTATGGGAACCTGGTGACCTGCATATTAAATCTATGGACATTTCAGAATTCAGTATGGAATGGGTTAAAGGTCCTATTTACCTTTGGGAGCAGTGATTTAAAAAATGTTCAAGATATCACTCTTGATGCATATGTGTATGTCAGTTGTATCACAAAACATCCTACCATATGAAATTTTTGCAATAAAGCCTAAAATCTAAGGAGATATCACTATTTTTCTCATTAAACCATAACTGTAGACGGTTTAGTCTGGAACATTTGTATTATAACTATTGTTCACATTTTGTATATTTAGCAATACTTAACAGTGATTATTCTGGTTCAAATGTTTACATTGGTTGTTTCTATCCCTAACTCACATTTTAGACCTATTTTGAAGCACTAATGCTGGGTTTTGATTCATCTGCAAATGGTAAATTATGCCTTTAACCTTTCTGTCTGATTGCAAGTGAGGAACAGCAAATGCTGCATGCATTCCCTATCTTCACAAACATGATTACAGGGACACCAGATGAATGGATAAATAAGATAGATATAGATAGCTAGACAGACAGATAGGTTCATACTGTAAATGCAGAAATTTTCGCGGTACATTACTTTTCCCATATTTCGCACTACATTTGGCTACAGTGAATTAAAAAACCCGCAAAAATATCTTTACTATTTTCTCTGCACATTTTGAATGGGTTGACAATCATTGCGCAGATTGAATTCAAGAACCCTCGAATATGCTCTTGAGTTGCTTAGTGCAAAAAATTAATCGTGCAAAAAATCTCAACATTTACAGTAGATACAGTGGATATAAATAGATTTGATATACAGTGTGCTCCTCTTCAAAGTCCTCAAAGCTGGCAGTTTTCTTTGGATCCATTCTTCATTATAACAAAATTTCATTATAAGCGAACAGCATAGTGTATACAGATATAGAGATGATTATTACGGGACCTAAATTTTGATTTCGTTGTAATGAGAATTTTGTTATTTATAAGCACTGTGTTTGTTGTAATGGGAGTAAATTGTGCATACAAGCATCTTGCTGCTGTTCCTGCAATTCGCGGGGAAAGAAAACCTCTATATTCCAGACTTTATTATTAAATCGCTGTAAAATTCAGAAACAGACTTGACATGTGAGTAATACATGCCCCAGACCGCTGCAGCTCAAGCAGTGATCTCCTCATTAGGAGGTGTGACACTGCCAAACTAGTTCAAGATGGATCATGCAACAAATTAATGCAAAATTTGGTTGGTGTCACAGCCTCAACATTAGCAGAATAATTTCTTAATTAATTTGTATCACGTTAGCAGTGAATGAGATAAATGTTGCAACATCAGCAATATGATTTCACAGTTGCATCATTAAAAAGCATGCATACTCTTTGTGCACTGCAGAAGGCATGCACTTAAAATGAAAATCTCTAGCTACTGTATAAAATATTGATTGCATTACCAATTTTGCCATTTTGAGCAATTTTGTGAGGGTTTTTGTTTTCAAGTCACAATGTAAATAAGCATAATTAGGATAATGTGACACTGGCTACTAGAGTGTTTCAAGTTGTTTCCTCTTCTTCTCACTGACACGATTACAACACTTACCCGGCTGGATTATTTTTCCCGGTGGGTACTTGACGAGCAGTTTCCTGTTGTCTAAGTGTGTTATTGAAAACTGGAAGCCACACAACGCCTCCGTGATGCCAATGGTATGCTCCATGTAGAGGTCGGTGCCCTGGCGCTTGAACTGGTTGTGTTCTTTCTCCACCAGTATGATGATCACATCTCCCGGCTCCACATCCGGCTGGTGGATTTGAAGGGTCGAGAGAAACAACATGTGACATCAAAGCAAACTTCTGACCACTTATTATGTCATCGCTTTGTATTGAGCGAGGCTATCAACAACATCACTTATGTCACTAATCTGACATGTCGTTGTACTTTTTCACTGAACCAATATTATGTTTCCGCAAGTCATATTCAGGTTTTGCACAAAATTTGGGAAGAATTTGAAATCTTTGACAAAGAATTCAAATAATAATGTCGCTCCTTTACTTCGGAAAGTGTCTGTTTCAACTTAGGCCTAGGGTAAAATATATACCAAGAGACCAAACTGAACATAATTTTATTGATCGGTCAAAAAAATATTACTTTCGATTACCCCTCAATATATCCATGCTAAGTGAGGTAATATAAGGGAAATGAATAAAATAAACATAAGCAGGAACAAATAAGTTCATCTGCATAATTCAGATTTTGTGACATGACTGCACCCACAGTTGAAGCATTCCACTGGACAGTCAGAATTATGATGAGCCTGCATGACCTTGTAATATTATATGCTAGTCATGACTTCCAATCTACCTAGAATCACTATCCCACAGCCATATGGTTGTGTCGTCCCTCAGAAAAACCCAGTGCTGCTGCCTCTCTCTCCCCCTTCCAATATTACTTTTATCATAAATATATAAAGAGGCCATTATAGCCTTTGCAAGCTCACAAAAATGATGAATACGAAAGCATGACAATACATTCATTGTGGTTAAGTTTCAATGAGAACAAATCTATGCTATAGAGATAAAGTCGGCGGTTGAGAATGATAAGGGCGTTAAGTTTCCACTAAACCCATAAGCCCGAATTCACAAAGGTGGTAAAAATGAAACCGTGGTTTAACCATGGACAAAAACCATGGAGCGCCAAGTGTCGCACGGAATATTTCGTTACGAAATTGGTCATTTCGTCGACAAAATGACTGTTTTGTTAACGAAATTATCATTTCGTGGACGAAATGTCCATTTAGTTACAAAATGTTGTCATTTCGTTACAAAATAATCATTTCATCGACGAAATGACTGATTTCGTAACAAAATATTCCGTGCGACACTTGGCGCTCCATGGTTTTTGTCCATGGTTTAAACCATGGTTTCATTTGTACCACCTTCGTGAATTCGGGCCATAGTGTTCGAGACAACTTAAAGCCCTTCTCATTCTCAACAGAAGAAGTACTGATGAGGATTACTATGCCATGGTTTACAATCATACCACAGTGACTGCATTTCGGTGAATATATCTTAAGTAATCACAGACAGTGTGCGATTCTTATCACCAGATGAACAACAACCCTCAAATATACCATCTGCCCACTAGTAGCTTAAAAATAGAGATCTACCACAATTTACTTTAGCGCCAAGTCTGGAATTGTGATCCCTGAATTCATGATCCTTAAAGGACAAGTCCACCTTCATATACATGTGGATTGAGTGAATGCAGCAATATAAGTAGAGCACATCAGTGAAAGTTTGGGGAACTCGGACAATCTGTTCAAAAGTTATGAATTTTTAAAGTATCTGCGCAGTCACTGCTGGATGAGAAGACTACTACAGTATATGATGTCATATGCGTGTGTACAACGATATAAAGAAAATAACAAGAGAATTTCACAAAACTTCACTTTTTGAATAAAGTGCACATTTCTTCGACTTGTTACTGACATATGTTACGGGTAATATTATTCCCCCTGCCTTATGAAAGAGGAAAGTCAAGTGTTCTTTTGTTATGCGAGAAAAGTGAAAATATGTTGAATTTTCTTTATTCTTTCTTCATATCGTTGTACACATGTGACATCACAAGCTACAGTAGTCTTCTCATCCAGTCTTGAGTAAGCGGAAACTTCAAAAATTAATAACTTTTGAAGGGATTGTCAGATTTTTCTCAAACTCTCACTGATGTGTTCTACTAATATTGCTGCATTCACTCAACCAACATGTCTGTGAAGGTGAACTTGTCCTTTAATCTGATGTTAGGTCACACATATGTATATCTATACCAAGCAGCATTTTGATAACTTCAGCTGAGCTGAAAGTATCAAGGTGATATGACATAAAGACATACATACAATCAGTTAACCCTGGAACAGAACACACTGAAACCCACTGTATATGGCAAAGGTGTAAGGGAGGTTGGGCGGGGTACAGAGGTGAAAGCACTCTTACCTGCTGATCACCCTCCCCTCTGAACGTGATCCTCTGCCCCTCCTTCATGCCCTTGTCGATGTGCACCTCCAGGATTTTGGACTCTTTGTTGACTTTCATCCCGTTACACTTCTTGCAGCGATCCTTCTCATTTATTCTCTCCCCTGAGGGTGGGTGACACAATGTGGAGGAAGGTTTAAATACTGCATACTGTATACGCCATATATTTAGCGAGTCTAAATTTTCGCAAATCAAGACTTCCCAATGATTTCGCGAGTGGTTCAATTTGCGATCGTGGAGTCCTGTACTAAACGGAGAACTGTATACATGTGCATCACATTCATATCAGGATCACAGTCAATATTTTCGCACATCTTTAATTTCACAAATAGCAGCTGATTCGCGAAATTCGTGAAAATAAAAACCTCGCAAAATATTTGCCGTATTACAGTACATGTTTCACTTTCATATTCTCTGTGTCTTAGGCAGACAAGCCTGCTGTAAAAGTGATTCCTGTATCAACAAAAAGTTTGTTGTGAGTCACATGGTAATAAACAGATATCTTTGTCTTTCAAGGTCATAAAACTATTCTTGCGGACAGTTGTACGACTACTGAAAGTAAAATGTAACGAAAAATGAATGTATACATGAATATTAGTAATAATAATGAGAAGATGCTAGCATGTACAAATCTTTGGCTGCCTTTACAATAACTGCATAGATATTCCCACAGTATCAAAAGAAAATGGCATCACTATAAAGTGCCAAGGTAGAGAGAGAGAGCCATTTTAAAGATGATTATGCTCTGTCATACTTCACATTCCATTCCATAATCTGTGCCAACATCCTCCTCTCACACCATCCCCCCCCCCCCCCATTCCCATTCCTCTCTCATCAAAGATGATGACCACGGTTAATGGTCAGCTGACACACTCACCTTCTCCCCGGCAGTCTGGACACGTCGATTGCATCTGCTGGACCATTCCCGGCCCGAGCTGTCGTATCGTCACTTTGATTCCCCGCCCGTGACAGGTGCGACACGGCTGCATGGCACCGGGCTTGCCCCCAACTCTGCAAAAGCAAGGACAGGTTTGCAGTTAATATCACAATGAGGCTTTCACATTGTGTCAAATATATTTAACCCTTTGTGCACTTTGAGAGCTAATTGGCACAGAAAACCCCATAGCATTGTACAGACTGTTAGTGTCCCAAGTATGTGACACCGTCTGTGCAGCAATTTCCATTTACTTGATGCACAATAGGGCTAAAACTGAATTTTCATGTCTTGCCTGATACACAAGATTGTCATCAACTTGGCAAATTTTCTGCAGAATACCAGAATGCTTTTCTAAAGAAAATGCAATATCCATGAACATTTAATCACACTGAATTTAGTGACTCTAATGCAATTTGTTGTGTCATCTGATTTTGCTGACATAGTCAGTGATAGGTAATTGTTTTTTCTTTTGTGTGTGTGTGTATGTGTATTTCTGTAATCTCATTTATCACAACTTTTTCCCTTCCTTTAAAATATACTGGTTGCAAATCTCATTCATGTCAAAGGAATTAGATTACACTGAATAACAGTGGTCCTCTTTTGCCAGAACATATGTCCATATATCTTTGTTATTGTTGTTTTTACCACTACTATCTAGCACTCTTACTCGTTTCAAAACATGTACTTGTATATGAGTCACTTCATGACAGCAGAAGTTTTGAAATACATCATGCTTTAATTTGTTTTCCTTTCTTTTAAACTGATGAATAAGTTGACAGGTACTTACCCACCACATGCATCACAAATTACATTCTTGCTAAGTTGAAGCTTTGATACTTTGCCATTGTACAGATCTTCCAGAGAAACTCTGTAACACAATCACAGTGAAATAGTTGTACAAACATACAGCAACTATTGCTCTCAGAGAGACTGCACACTGTTTTAATACACTGCTGAGTAGACAGCAAGGTTACATGGAGTATATTGGTATGTTATGCTGTTTCAACCTCACAACATACAACTGTAATGCACTTGTCAATGTAATGACTCACCCCACTACCCCCGGACATGGGTGCGTCATTTCCTCGTTTGGTCCGTCAAATTTGTGACCCAGGTGTCCGTCATTTTACCAGCTTTGTCCGTCAAATTTTTGACCGAGGGGTGCGTCAAAATCCCATCATTGTCGGTCAAATTTTTGACCGAGACGTGCGTCATGGTACGTCACTTGGCTATGGAAAATAACACGCATTATTCTGAACCGAGGGGTGCGTCACTTGGCTTCAGCCTATGGAAAACTGCACGCATTTTTGCACGCTACCAGTACCGTATACACGTACCGCGAGTGAAATTACGATGAGCGTTTTCCCGCGGCAAGTGAAAATCAAAGTCGGGAAACATTTTGGAATAAGAGGGAAAAATGCTTGCCAGAATCTGGCAAGCAAATAATTTAAAAGCCACCCTTTCTCCTCACATTTTCTATCCAGCAAACCCATGAAATCACGCATACTCAATCTCAAGTCAAACCAGGGACTTGTTTAGCGATGTAACAATTTCTTACTTCTTAGTACGCTGTGTGAATCTCTACGTACAGCGACTGGGCTGTGTATACTCGCGGGAATGCCGTGGCGTGGTGTGTACCTGCGCTGCAGTATGCCACCGGACTAGCAATGGCCGCGCACACACAGCGCATCTGCACACATGTGATTGTCGTATGGATGGATTGCATGCACAGAATACATACTACTGTACGGAATATCGTAGCAGCAGCGTGATGTACGGTGAATGACGGTACGGTGCTTGCAGGGCCAGGGTAAGGGAAACTTGCCGAAACTTTTACAAATTATGTTTACGAACCAAAAGAAAATGAAATTGCTTGAATAAAACGTATGCAAAAATCGTTTCAGTATTTTCGGGGGTGCGTCAAATGTACCGAGGATGTCCGTCAAAAAAGTGACCGAGGTGTTCGTCACTTTCAACGTGTTGTCCGTCAAAAAAGTGACTGTGGTGTTCGTCACTTGCAGCCTTTTGTCCGTCAAAAAAGTGACTGTGGTGTCCGTCAAAAACCCCGTGTGGTCAGTCAAAAAATGACCATGACGCACCCATGTCCGGGGGTAGTGGGGTGCGTCATTACATTGACAAGTGCATAACATATTCAAGCATGTCTAATTCTCCCACAGCAATATATGGATATACCCCACCCCCAAAAAATAATAATTAATAATAATTAATAATAATAATAATAATAATAATAATAATAATAATAATAATAATAATAATAATAATAATAATAATAATAATAATAATAATAATGCTTGGGATAAGTTATACTGAAATGAAATTTGTAGTTATGTAAATATGTAAGGACTGAATGATTCCCTTTCTTTGTATCGTTAAGACCATTGTTCTTCACATACGGTGTACAATATTACTTGGTGGAAATGCACATTTGCATGCTTATCATTCATGAATACACAACTTGCTATATTGAATAATCATTTTGAATTTTGTCTTCAGTAAGGGAAGATACTAGTTTATCTCTGTCAGTGAAACATTTCATGAAATAATTGCAATTAATCTATGAAAAATATTTTTAAGAGACGTAAAAGTCACA
Source organism: Diadema setosum (assembly GCF_964275005.1). Taxonomy (NCBI): domain Eukaryota; kingdom Metazoa; phylum Echinodermata; class Echinoidea; order Diadematoida; family Diadematidae; genus Diadema; species Diadema setosum. Next base: position 37,613,886 of record NC_092693.1, on the reverse strand, counting down.
TGATAGTGTGTGAGCAACAGACAAAAATACTGTGGAGAAAGTAAAAGTTGATGAGATAAAAACAGGAAGTATGGCAAAAGAAGAAAGATAGACTGGGAGGTACTGGCTGAACATGTGAGATTAACTGACTGGTGGAAGAAAGGAATAATAGCAAAGTACAAAGGATAAACTGGCCAGTGACAGAAAGGAACAAAAGCAAAGCCTGTGGGTTAAAGGGATTGTTTTTGTAAAGTTTTGGTTGAGACCTAATTTCAGGTTTCTAACATTTTTTGGTGAGATAATGAGAAAGCTCTTATGAAATATGAAAGAGCATGTAATTCTATGAGGAATTCAACATTTATTTGATGAAAATTGGTTTTGAAATGGCTGAGATATCCAAAAAAGAGCTATTCTAATAAAGTGTGGGACCCACACTTTATTATTATATTTGTTTTACTTTGTTTTTAGATGTTTCAGTCACTCCAAACCCGATTTTCATCAAATAAACTTTGAATTCCTCTCAAAATGGTATGTTCTGTACTATATCTTAAGTGTTTTCTTGGTACCTTGCAAAAAGTTAAAAGCCCAATTCTCATCTCCACCAATACTGTACCATCCCTTTAACCTCATTATAGAGAGAAAAGAATGACGGCAAAAAGCACTAAATAAGAGATACAATGACTAGTGAGTGACAGGGGTACAGACCAACATGTGAAATATTCTGACAGACCTGAAAGAGAAGAAGTGTTGGGGGGGGGGGGGGGGGGGTGTACGATAGACCGACAGGGGAGAGTAGATACAAGGTAAAGCTTAGGAGATCAATTGAACAGTGTGAAGGGGTAATGGCGAAACATGTGATGAAATGACCTGTGAGAGAAAAAAGGAGCAATTGCAAAATGAACGATGATGTGACTAGTGACACAGCAAGGGGAAATTACACAGAATGCAAAGATAAATTAAATGATGAAAGAGAAAATGGACAAAGAAAAGATCGAGAGGTAAATAGCAAGGCATGTAAAGATAAAGTGACCAGTAAGAGAGGGAGAAGGAGAGAAAGAAAGGAACAATGGCACAGCAAACTTACCGGTGTTGATGTAGAGTATCTTCCCCCTTCATTCTTCGTCTGCTAGTCCTCCTGGGTCCCCTTCCGCCAAACGGACCCCCGAACATACTTTCACCAAAGAAGCTTGAGAAGAGATCTTCCATACCTCCTGAGGATTGGCAAAATTGGCATGTTTCTTTCTTTCTCAATGAGGAAATGCACCCCCCCCCCCCCCCCAAAAAAAAAAGAGAGAAGAAAAATGAAGCTCAAATACATACAATGTACATATAATTGTATTTCCATCTTCTATGATTGCATCTTCTATCCTTTGCCATTACAGTGTACCCCTTCACACTATTCAGAAGATTTCAGCCTCTTTTACCCATGGGACATTTCATTACATGAACTACCAACAACACTGCAGTCTTATCACACTGTCCTACTAGTGTCAATTTGCAGATTATGCTTGCAAACGATACAGTTTTAATACAGCACTTCTTTCACAAAGTAATGACTGATTCTGCTTATATGGAAAAAAAAATCTGGACAACATAAACCTCATCTATGATGATGCATAAACGCTAGGTGAAAACTAGCTACTCATACAACTTACAGTCTGTTCATGCAAAGGGGTTGATGGAAATAAGTTTAGGGGGGATTCCAGTCAAAAATTAGAAGTGAAAATAAATCCAGAATTTACAATGCATTTGTCATAGTTCCTGCTCTGAGAAGCATTCAGATCTTTTTTTTTAACTAAAAAGTATTAAAATGTGCTATAAACACCAACAGTATAAACATTAATCATGACATGAATGAAATCACTACACTAAAGAAGTTGATTAATTGACATCCATGTTTATTCCACCTAATTTCCTGAGAAACAAACAATTCATGTATTTTGTTCATAATACCTTAGCAGGATAATTTGCCCATCTTGATGTGACATGTTACTTTTATATTTCACTATTGATAGATTTTTCAAAGATTTTTTTCTTCCAACTTACCTCCACCTCTGCCACCTCCTTCTTTCAGGGCATCAAGTCCATAATTATCGTAGGTTTCCCGCTTTTCTGGGTCTGATAGTACCTCATACGCAAAGCTGATTTCCTTAAACTGAAAACACACAAAGAATATTAAGCAAACAAATATGGTTCATAATGCACACAACTGCACAGTCGACAGCAGATTAAATTCTTAACTACATGTATGCAAGCATTCAGTTATACAAATCACCTATGAAAGACTTCATTAGAGCATATTCTCTTAGCACATCTTATACTGCATTACAGCATTCACTTTACGTACAAATCAGTCAAAGTCATACACTAGTTTAATAAATTTTCTTGCTGCATGTACTTGGTATTTGATTGGACTACTGGTTATATGCAAATCAAAATCTATTAACATCTTCTGCAATTTAATATAGATACTGTGGATTATGAAAGACAACAAATGTATCTTTAGACAAATATGACTGTTTGAGACATTAGAGTTTTCTTTCAGTTTAAAGGTAGGGGATACCTTTTACAGAACTCCTAAAATGCAGCAAAACATTAAATATGAACCTCAGGGGACTTGTTTAGGCCACTGCTTAGAAATTTGGAAGTCAACAGTTATCTACAATTTGAATAATGCACGAAACTCAACTACTCAGTAGTTCTGTGTGTCAACCACACTTAAGCCTTTTTGTTGCAGTCTTCTGTATTTTTTTATCTACAAACACAAATCTAAAAGTATAAGAGCTGATGTAATAACATTAGAGTGTGTGGCAAGAATGTTAAATGTTTGTAAGTTTTGATGAACTTCATTCACACATCTGTACATGATGGACACACATGCAGTGCATGGGTCTGCAAAGGTAGCTTAGTAATGTACTGGAATTTACGGTGAGCCCCGAAAAGAATTCAATTCAAAACCTAACGGTCAATAAAAATGTACTAAATGTTACCTTCCACTTTCAATACTTTATGGGAGTTTCTAAAATGGTATTCTCTTCAACATACCACTGTGTTTATACAACTCTTCATTTAAGGCATGCAAATGGGATTCCCTACCTTTAAGCTGAAATAACTTGTCACTTACTTTTTCTCCATACTCTGGATTCTTATCTGGATGATATTGTTTTGCCATCTTCCGATAGGCCTGGTAACATGAAAAAAATAAAAGAAAATCATGGTAAATAATGTTACTTGCACATTTTCCTACAAACATTGCTTTGTATCAAAGCATGCATCAACACAAGAAACAAATATTCTCCAAACAATGAGCACATTTCAATATTTCACTAAGTACTGTTTCTTCTAAAGATCACCAGTTTTTCAGTCGCATTGTGCCTCGACTACATACAATGTGCAGTGTACATGCTGCCAATACTCAAATCTTCCCAAGTTGTTTAGATTTATTATAAGTGTGGCTTGGACTTGCGAGTTGCTTGTTTAATCACCTTGTGATTTGCTCAAAGTGTTCCCTTTGTGGAAAAGATGAACCCTAAACCCTTCACTTTGAAGGGGCACTCTGATTCAGCATTACAAAGTCATGGTGCACATTTTCTCAGTAGATGTTGCATTTCACAGGGAGTAAGGTAATGGCTATGGGCATGAGTACAAATGTACATGTTACAATTGTAAGTACATTATCTTCTCAGATTACGAAGTCTACGTGTATTTAAATGTTCTGCTGTTTGACCTGAACATCAAGAGAGTCTCTGTAAACCAATCTGCATGGTCCTTTCTAGAGGTGTCTACAAAAATGCGGTATGTATACATGAACAGCCGTATACACTCTTTCTCCAGTCTACTGTTTTCTCCCTACAAATTAGTTTTGATAAAGACTCATTCAATCTAAAGCACTTGCTCCTAAAATTTCTACACATCTATCCCACTCAAAACCAGGACTACTACCAAATAATGTAACCAGGCTGTACATGTATTGTGCATGTACATGTATGAGGATATACAAAATTGTCCATTGTATCATGGTGCTCTATTGTACATGTTACAGCAAGCCAAACTTCATGCCATCACTCTACTGCAGTTCAGTTCTGATGATAATAAGCCAGTGTCTTCTTGCTCAAAAAAAAAAAAAAAATGTTAAACTACTTGCAATTCCATGGGCAAACCTTTATGTTTGTGCAAAATGAAGCTCTGATGTAAAGACTGTATTTTGGAAGTTGCCGAGGCATGCAAGCACATACACATACGGTATCCACACATACGCACATTCTATATACACAACTCCTCACTTTGAAACCTGTACATTGCATAATGGGTATAATGTACTACAGTTTGCAAATTTATTAGACTCCTAAAGAGTCACAGCGCGCGCACACACACACACACACACAAAAGTGTCAGTGCTCATACTGTATTTTCCGTTCCTCCTCGACACAAGACACAGCCTATATTGTAGTGTAGACATGTACTGTATTGTAGGTCTGTATCTAGTCAATGCCTACATTGTAGTCACCCTAGTAGACAGTAGAACGGTCTAGTGGACTACACATGCATAGTGATTAGTACCAGCATGGTACCAGGCAGTATCGAGTAGTAATCCTGTGCTGTATGTAGTCTCGCGTCTCCGTTGTGTGCAGTGACAGGGCAGTGCATAGTTACAACTAAGTGTAGACCGATATAGGGCCTACCAATGGGATTTATTGTTTCACACTGATCCATAATTTTGTACAGCAAAGTGATACGAGCAGATCTGTCTCTAGAGTCTAAACGGAGGGCTGAACATACATGTCCCAACGTCAGATACGAAGCCCACCATGAAGAGACAGATCCCATCACTGAGTGTAAGTGCAGTGTGACCATTTATCTAACACGTTAGACGATCTCTCTACTGTATGTGTACATGTAGGAGTGTATTAGCAGTAGACTATCTATCTGTCTATGGTACTACCAGGTGTCACAGAATGAAAAGATTCAGTGGGGGGGGGGAGGGTACCAATATTCCATTTATGATTGATTTTCTGTCAAAATGTCTGAAAGGGAAATCAGCAAATTCATGTCAACATGCTCACAAAAGGTACTTCACAAACCACAAATCAAGAAATTAATACAGGAAGACTGTTGTCTTGTTGTGTAGTACATCAAAATCAGAATAGACATGTGTCTTAACTGTTAGAATAGAATGTATAGGGTCTAGACCACCCTCTAGTTTAAATTTTATAAGACTAAATGGGCTCTAGGGCCTACTACACATACACAGGACGCCTGATGTACTTCTACAGGCTGTGTACAGTACAGGTTAGGTAGTAGGTAATTGCATGTATGGCAAATGCATGGCCTTGAATTGATTGTGTCTACTGAACTGAATGAAAAGAGGAAACTGCAAGATTTCTTAGTTATACAATCACTGTACAATTACAGACCCTCAGCATGTAAAATTACATTGTATTTCACATCAAAAATGAAACTTCGTCATATCTGTTAATTTTGTTTAATTCATAAAATGCTGAAAGAGGATAGAGAGAACACGTTCCGCCGTGGTTTCAGTGTGACACTAATAAAAGAGAGAACGTTCACGAAGCTTTTCTACTTTCGGCGTGCGAACAGCTCGCATACAATATTGTACGATCGTCAACCTATGGAACCTACCGGCACAGCGCGACTCGCGATCGTCGCCGTTCACCGTGTAGCCTGCATGGTCACATGCATTTGGCATGAAGTCCCATAGACAGCACACGTTATTTCCTAAGCCACGCTTGCATGCAGCACACACAAACCTATGTAGTAGGCTATGTGTAAAACGTCAAGTCATTCATTCCATCACCAGCACTCAGTGACAAAATCCTCCAGCAGGCGATTCGAACAAACAGTGTGTTCTTAAATCTAATTACCTTTTTTAACTCCGTATCATTTGCTGATTTAGGGACCCCCAGAAGTTCGTAAAGACTGGTATCGACAGGGCCACTGGCCCGAGGCCGTCCGAAGAACGCCATTTTTTGCGTCACGTTTCCAGTGTGAATCAGAAATGAACGCACGGATATCGGATCAGCATGTATGCAGCAGGCGCATGTATGTAACCTTCGATCATTACCAATCGCGAAGCAGCAGCGCAACTATCAGCGCAACCCAACCACGAACGCTGCGCTGGCGTGAAATCACACGCAGGTAGGAGCACGAACCGTCATGCGTAGAAATTAGAAAAGAACGTTCACTTGTGAAAGAAACCGGACAGACAGTGTCTAAAGATTTTGTTGGAAATAACCGGACACTTTAAACCGAATGACGGAGAGTACAGAGTGCATGCTAATTACTATGTTACAAAAGTATTGAAAAGGGCGAGAAGGGATTTCCCAGTATCTCATAGGCCTATTGGTTTGGTGTCTTTTATTTATTCATTGAATATCTTACACCATTTGATTTTGACTAACAGTGGGTAGTGAATACTGTTTTCTTAGCTGTAGGGCCTATAGGTTTATACTTAGTAGACCTTGAATTCATTACTGGGTCTACTTTTACTATATAAAATGATATCTTGCAAAGGGACACTCAGTGCATGAGACATCAACCTGGTTCAACCTGGGGTTTGTATTACAGTACATATGAATGGTTTATAAAAATAAATAAAGATTGAAAATTGAAAAAAAAAATTGAAATTGATGATGTTGGACTGTCGGTAGGAATTGCCTACACTGTATAATGACAGATACCTGAAGAGATACACTAAGCAAAAAAAAAAAAAAAAAAAAAAGTAAACACCTTTTCAAGTTTATATTTCTCATAGAATATTTGGCTGTAAGTTAATATCCTATACCATATGAAATGCAATTTAATTGACTATCAACAGGTTATGTCAATAAAAAGGTAATATTTACGCATGATGAACACCTTGATCTTTTTCTCCTCAAAGGCACAAAAGTACATGGCAATAGCAAATATGAATAAGTTGTCATTCATGCGTGCACTTCATAAGTGCTCTTCCCCTGTAACAATAAAAACAAAAGACAACTTTAACACAATAAAAAACATGAATTAAGTTTAAAAGAAAAAGCTTTGACCTCTATAATACCTTTGAAGCCCAAAAGATCGATAAAGGCTAAATAATGGAGGGAATTGAAGAATTTTCTGTCAAATCCAAATTAAAATGAAATTATAGAAGCAATATAAACAAAAATGATAGGAATCTAAATTGATATCTCAAATCAGGAAATTTTGAATAATATTTTTGATTCTTGAATTTGTCTCATGATTTCTTAAATTACTAAATTAAAAGAATGAAATAAAGATATTCTGCTCATTTAATCATCTTTGTGCTCACTTCCACATGTTATTTGAAATTTGAGTTGACAGAAAATTCCCCTTTATTTTCCAACTTTGATATTGTTTGAGGTTATAAAGAGATAAAGAGAAAACGAAAACTTATTTTTGCCATGTCATTCATGTCTCTCATTGTGTTAAACTGGTCTTTTATTATCACTGCTATCTTGAAGGACATTTCTAAATGAAAAAACAACATGTCAAATTTTGCAATTTTTGCTTTTGTGCCTTTAAGGAGAAAAATTGTGTTCACTCATGCGTAATCATTACCTTTATATTGACTTACTAGTTTGATAGCAAATTGAATTACCTTTAATATGGTATACAACACATGGATTTTCATCAAAATCTTTTATGAAAAAACTGAACTCAAAAGAGTGTTCATTTTCTTTCTATCTTTTATTTATTTATTTATTTATTTATTCTTCTTTTTTTTCTTTTCTTTTTTTTTTGCTGAGCGCAGATGACACCACCGATACGGCCTCATTGCGTAGAACTTTGACGGACTAAACGTAATTTTCTTTTAGACTTCCAATTGCTACATACATTTATGGTATGTATTTTTAGTCTTACTGCTGTGGTGTAAAGCGCCTTGAGCATTGAATCAGAATGGAAAATGACGCTACAGAAATTATATTAATGTAGGCCTAGTATGTTGGCCTATGTATGTATTATTATTATAATGATGATGATAATAATAATAATAATAATAATCATCATTATTATTATCATTAGTAGTAGCAGTACTAGTAGTAGTATCATTATTGTTATTGTTATTGTTATTTTCGTTATCTTTTTTTATCATTTTAAGACAAGCGCAGTTTGTGTGCAATTAATAGGGCCTATTGGGTATCCTCAGGCCCCACGTCTATTTCTATGACACTTTCGGGACCGTGCCAATAAAAAAAAAAGAAAAAAGTTTTGCATCATAGGGGAGAGTGGGGTGAACTGGAACACGGGAGAAGTGGGACACCTCTCATATCTCAAAGTTTCACTAATCGGCTTTTAAGTCTTAGGTCTATCACCAGTTAGGCATTTGGCATCAGAGGACAAGCATAATTATGGTAACTGCTCTATAACAACTCTGCGGGAAAGTTTGATTTTGATTTATTTTTTGGACACTTTTTTTGAAGTTTTTTCTTTCTTTTTGCATTCAGTGTGAAATGATTTCTGAATTCATCGTACAGTTTTAGCAGGCACTTAGCATGCTATAGGCCTAAAGTAGTTCCAAAAATTTGCATTAAAAGATGTTGCAAAAATTAGCTTAATATTGTGATGTTAGCCGCCATTTTGATTTTTTTTTGGGGGTGCTGGGGTGAACTGGAACAGCTTCACTGTCCCACGTCTCCCTGTATTCGAAGTTATGAAAATATAGGCCTAAAATGCACAAAATAGCTACGCATATACAGAGTACGATATGACTATATATAGGGCCTATCTTTCTTCCGGCTATGGATGTCTATAGGTATAGGCCTATCATATCGCAAAAATGATGCTGTCCCATGACACGATACAGAATGGGGCCTACTGTATGCCCTCAAAATGTATCGTATCAAACCCTCCAGTTGGTCGGTCCCGTTGGTGGAGGCTCTCTTGATGCCATCCCACATGTTTTTCCTTCAAGTTAGCGTCTACTGGTGATCGCGCCGGCATCGCGGTGTCACGGGAGGGAGGGGGGGGGGGGGGTGCGATGTTGCGAACGCACCCCCCCCCCCCCTAGACCTCCCCCCCCAAAAAAAAAAAAAAAAAAAAAAAAAAAAACTTTTACTGATCATGTATAAGCACGCACATTTTTCCTTGTCAGCCGAATAAACCCGGAGGTTTAATCAAAAAGTTGCGCTGAAGGCCTTTTTGTTTTTTGTTTTTGTTTGTTTGGTTGGTTTTTTGTTTTGTTTTGTTTTATTTTTGCTTGTTAGCTGATGAAATCCGGAATTGCAGCCAGGAAATGTTTTGCTTGCTTCCAAAATGGGCTAGATTGTTGTTCAAAGGCGCTCAATCCACCATTTTTCAATGGGTTTAGCGCCTTTTGGGAGCAAGCTCTTCAAATATAACGCACCCCCTTGAAAAAAGCTGGTGACGTCCCCTGGCCAGCACATCCTACCGGCCACTTTATCCTTGGCCAGATCGCTAAATTTTAGTTCTAAAAATACAAAATCTCCCACGTCTTGATCTAAATATCTAGAACAAACGTGAATATATTTTGAATAAGGTTTGTTATTTTGCAGGTTTGATAATCCGAAAATAAAAAGAAGTATACGTCCTAACAAATCTTACGAATTACGATTTTGTTTGTTTCATTTTCGGATTAATGAACCTTCGCAACAACCAAAGTCATTTCATTTTCGGATTAACAACCTTCGAAATAACAAACCTTATTTCATTTTCGGGATTAAACCTTCGAAATACTAAGTAAGGAACTGTTACCATGTCCAGCATGCTGCTACATCCTGCCCAGAAAAATTCTACAGATTGTCTCTCCCTCTTTCCATGATGTCATTTTGTATAACCGGCATTGGACATCCATCAGTTTGGATAATGTAGCTTATGCCTTTCTCACAAAAAGCCTAATTAGATAGTTGATGAAATGACGTGTTTCTCATAAGAATCCCTTCCAAATATTTCACTTATAGAGGAGCTGGTACCAGAAATAATCATTATTGTGGAATACCTCTCTCAAGACAACTGTATACAACCGTTCGACACCGTTTTGCATCCTGAAGAAACTTTCACACATTAAGCGTAAATTGTTTCTTAACCCTATGTTAAGTGGGGGGGGGGGGGGGTCAAATATCATTAACCCCCTCCCCCTCGACATTTCGCGCCATGATTCACACTAAAAAATAAAGGTTCAAATTTTCACCCTATTTGTCTCTGTAGCAGCACCCTGGGGTGCACAATTGCACCTTTTATCATGCAAGTAGAATATTAAATCTCTTAATATTTATATTCGTACCTACAAGGATGCAGACATATCCATCAGATTGTAAGTTTGATCTTTCGAGTAAAACCTTGGTACTCGTAGTTCAAATTTTCAATCCACAATGTACTAATGTTTATGGTGCATGTTTGCACCCTTGATTAGCACAAAACTGAGGGAGCAAATTCGCACTCCTGCAAGTTCAAAATTCAGCGTATTGCACCTCAAAGGGTCCAAATTGCTTATTGGGGTGCAAAGTTGCACCCTATAGGGTGGTTGTATAGTGACAATTTTGGGGTTCAAATTTGAACCCGTATTTCTTAGTGTGTTCCGCAACGCGCAGAGATTTAGCCACGTCGTTTCGTGACTTTTTTCATTGAAGTCTCCCGTATATTTTGAGACCAAAATTGCGACGTCTGGGTACGCCGCTCTGAACTTACGTAATGTTTTGCATATGCATGACAACCCCAAAAAACGGCTCAAATTCATGATATCGTGTGCAAATCTAATGCAAATGGCGGGGGGGGGGGTTGTTTGTTGTTAAATTGATATAAATTAGATTATTTCAGCTTTTTTCATTGAAATTAATCAGTTCTAATGTATAGGTAAGCCTGAAAAAGTGCCTGCAACAAATTTTGGCAAAAAAAAAACAACAAAAAAACAATAGGAAACAAAAGGTCAATAAGCAATAAAATACACAAGAAACTAACAAAAGGATAAAAAACAAAAGAAATTTATTTTAACTGTGCTATCTTTTTACATGAAAATCATTCGGTTTGTCTTGAGGAATTCCGCCACAAAATGATTAGCAGTCCTTCAGTCTTTTTATTGGAGTTACAGGAGGAAATATGATTTCATGCATGAATTTGCATGATTAATCTACTGAAAATAGAAAATCAACATTTTTTCTATAGTATGACCAAGCAATGTTGTAGATAGTTAACATCCGGCTCTATCTTCAGGCAAAATTTTGCGGCGATCGGCGGCCGAGATCTGATCTCAGTAACAACTTGGTCTCACAATAGCCCAGTTAAAATAGGGTTAAGCCGCATTTGTTTAGTGTATTCTCCTTATAAACACACTTGTATAGCAGTGTATACCGTTTTGTGAGCTAGTTGTATATGCATAGATGTTTGCTTTCTTATGATGTTTGATTCATGATTTGAAATCAATACAATGAAAATCAATTAAGAAGAACAGGGAAATTGAACATTCGCTGATGAATCAGATACAGTTTCAATTTCAGTGAGGATACAGATGCAGAGGGAGCATACCATGTTATATTCAACAAAATCATTGAAAACATATTTGAAATAATCATTTTTGTATAATTACATTGATATTGAGAAATGCATTTGATAGACAAATCAACATAGGCCTACTTCAAAATGTATATTACATCTCTGTTGCATACTTTCATAAGCATCTTTAAAGCGTGCTTCTGAATTCGAAAGAAAATCAATGCAATACGAACTTGGTACAAAAGTCACAGCAGGGACAACGCAGATTTTTTTTTTCTTTCTCTCTCTTGGGATCTATTTTTCTGTTTTTCTCTCTCCTATGCTTTGCAAGCCGAATTTAGTTGAAAACTATACCACAGTTCTTCGTTAGTTTCCTTGTCTTTCCTTTTTATCATTTTCAAAGTTTTGCCCCTTCCCCAAATGGCAAAAGGGTGGCGCATGCATGTGGTTGGGTGGTTGCATCAAGGGCCACGCACCTAGCTCCACCGTGAAGAATGCGACGGGAACAATCTCCGGAACCTTCGGACAGTGTCGGAATGTTACGGGGTTTGTTGTGTTTTTTTTTGTTTGTTTGTTTGTTTGTTTATTTATTTATTTTTAGAGCCAAATATGCGTGTGGGGTTACAATTATATATATATATATATATATATATATATATATATATATATATATATATATATGTATATATATGTAATATCTACATATATCTACATATATATACATATATATATTAACTGGTAATGTATTTTTTTCAATAAAGAACGAGTTTATTCGGCTCAAATTTTCTTCTTCAGGAGTCTTGACGAGACTCCTGAAATTTGGGTCGAATAAACTCATTCTTTATTGGCAAAAAATGTTTATTTCCTCATTTCTTCGTGGAGCCAATACGTGAATTTTCAACATGTTTATATATATATATATATATATATATATATATATATATATATATATATATATACTGTACATAAATATAAATATATATATGTATATATATACTGTACATACATACATATACTGTACATATATATATATATATATATATATATATATATATATATATATATATATAATGTGTGTGTGTGTGTATGTGTATCTTCCTATTGTTAGTACATTTTGATATATTATCACGTACATCACGTTTTCTTTTCATCTTTCTTTCGTTAGTTCATGATTATAATTCCAGTGTTAGAATTCAGCGAATTGTAACATTGTGATATATTTAATCTGAGACAACTTAATAAGTAATGAAAGCGTTATTTGAAATCATGCCAGTACACAGCGGTAAACCCCAAACTGTCAAGTTGTTCAAAGTTATCCGCAGTGAAAAGACGGGTATTTTCGCAATTCACATAAATGAATAAATCCTAATTACTAGGAACAGCATCTGCTACGCTCTATACATTACATAGTTCATCGTATTGTTTGTTGTTGTTGTTGTTTTCGACCAACATATACCGGCAAGACACAAGGAAAACAAAATACTGCACAGATGAATTTAATAGACAATGTGTTTTATTTTCATCCTTTCATTCTGTATTTTCTTTTTGGTAAGCAATCACAAATACTCGTCATAGAAAGGTTGAACTATTTCAAAACATTATTTAACAACAGTAATAAATAGATGCAAACTTGCCGGGTTAGCCCCTCGGTTCGCTCCATCGTAATTCAAAGGCACATTGAGCAGTATTTCAGAAGATAGTAATTCTGATAAAATAACGATCCAATTATATACACATATAATTCTCAAGATTCACATATCTTCTGAAGTACATGATAAGAAAGCTATCAAAGTACAGGGGCCCGTTGCATAAAAGTTTCATTATGGTAACTTTGCCATCCAGTGGTATCTTCCATGGAATTCTTGATTTTGATTGGCTGTTGAGTATTGTTGCCATGGTAGTTATCATTGGATGGCAAAGTTACCATAATAGTAACTTTTATGCAACAGGCCCCAGATGACACTGACAGTACATAACACAGGGTTACTCTAAATGCTTCTTACACTGTTAACTTTTGGTATACATTTTATGCTCACTGATTGTCACGATATATTTTAATGGGAAAGAAATGATTCATACTTATTTTTCTTCAGGCAAGATACACGATTATTCCCGAATGGCACATTTACTGACATCGTTGCTAACCATTTATTACTAGGTACAATGTAGTTTGGGACAATGCAGCAGGGGGTCGGCGTTTCTCCCGCTAAGTTTATGTTGATTGTGAGTTGCTTAAATAGCATGTAGTTACCTTGGCAATAACTTTAATACTAATATCTAATTGGTTACTACGAGACCAACTGCAAATTATTGCATCGAAGAATTGCTATGAAGAGATTTATCATGGAACCCTGGTGTTGGTGTATGAGGCAGACAATTTTCACCAGTGTTGACCCTACTCTCCGCCTGAGAAGTGCAATGGGATCTATAGTTGCCCGCTTTGTGGCTCATTCACACAGTGGACCGCAAATTCATTTCAGTCCGTGGGACAAATTTATAACAACGGTACAAACTTAGCAATATTGCAATGCTACATACACATTATGTTAAAAATGTGATGTCTATTGATACAAATGAAAAATGACTTACATGTAGAAGGATACTTAAGAGGACTGAGTAAACGAGTTTCCAATACGAAGGAAATCAAAGTTCGATATTACACTCTGATTATCTTAACAAAGACTTCGAAAGGACGAAGTAGAGTTCTACCATTATCTTGCGGCAAGGTAATGCATTGTGAACAAATCTGTGAAACACGTTTTGATAAAATTCCGCTAAAAACAAACACATTTAATACGTTCTAAATTGACATTTATGGAGAAATACAAGTTTCTTTACTTAAAAGAAAAAGTCGCTCGAAGGAGAATTCTAGTACTAATGAGTTACTTGAATTGCAAAAGTCAAATTCATAATACTACCATTTTTTCAATGAATAAGTAACCTCGTATCACGAAACCTAACACACCGCATGGATGATAAGATCAATTTTGATTACCAATAGCAATTATTTCTATAAGTTTACAATAGAACATAGAAAACGCTGAATGTAATCAGCAAAGAATACTGAACAACACGACTTGTGCTCACTGGATGTCAAGGCACAGACTAGTATCTTTATACGTGAAACAAGCTTCTCGCACTGGATGTTTCATCAAGACGGGGATCGGACACTAACATTTATAATTTTGTTTGACAAATCAATGTCCTTTTGTTACAGTTTATTCACCTCCCTTTTTGGATAAAAACATTTTTTTTTTAATCTTCATTTGCAACCTTTTTTTTCAATTCAGTTCAATTTAATTCAATTCAGTTCAATTCAATTCAATTCAATTCAATTTAATTCAATTCAATTACGATGTACATGTATATCAACCTTTCAATCTTTCAATGACGCTGTATGTTGCCTTTTTATATTTGTGTTCTAATTTAGTCAACAAAAACTACATATCAAGGTGAACAGCTATTTCTCTCATCTCTATAATTCCTTGCATCTTATGGGGCAAAAAAAAAATAATAATAGAGGAGATAGCAAAAACGGAAAACAGTAATCATCAATCAACCATATCTTACAACATTAATTGGTTCATAGTGCCACGTTAACAATGCATTTTTACGTAAACATCAGTAACACAGTACTGCAGACCTTGTCCCAACGAGTTTTCAAAATAATTATTACACATTTACAAAAAGATAAGATAGTTCTCTGCACTAAAAGAGGAAACAAAGATATAAAAGTACTTTTTGATGTAAAAACAGATCAGATGGACATGTTATATAGGCGTCAACGAAGTTGAAGTCGGTACTTCTTAGAATTCTCTACACATATTATAAAATCAAATTGAGGATATATATTGTTCTCTCAAGTTCTAAATTGCCGAAATGTCATTTAGTCAAGTATCAATTTGACGACAATGACTGTTTCACTCCAATATAGCAAAAGGTCGATTAAAAATATTGCACGTCGTTAGGTGAGCTTTGACATTAGATGACTGCACTTGTCTGGCATTACTGTACATGCAACCATAAAGATTATAGACAGTGCAAGATTTTCTTTTCTTTTTGCATGTTACAAGAAGCACATTTTTCATGATAATGGCATAGTAAACATGCATACAATCTATAACATCACTAGGAACAAACAACTTTTCATTGAATCACTTGCCAATTACTAACTCTTATCTAATAGAGGAATCAGTTGTTAAATTTCTACTGATATTTTATATTTTTGATTCAAGAGAGTGCTTGCTATATCCTATCAAAGACACAGCCTTACAGCAATAGAATTGAATCTCTTTATGTTTCACTTTTGTAATTAAGAAAGGTTGTCTTTTTTTTTTGCGTCGATTGCATGACTTGTCCAGAGTATACAGGCACTGCTTTTCAGTGTACCCCTCACTCTTTTTTTTTTTTTCTCAGAACATAGATAATGCGACAAATAGAATATAATTATAGGAATAGTGATAGAAATATATAAGCCAATTCGGGGTTCCACTTTGAGCATGAACAGAAAAAGGTCATCTGTACCAGCAGAGCATGTTTGTTTTTAAATTCATTGAGATAAGCAGCTATGATGTAATGATTATTCATGTAATCCTCATAAATGCTGCTTGCCAGCACATCCACCTTACAGCAAAAGCAGTATCTGACAATATCAATAGAAAGAGATTGTTAATACATTCAATGCAAAATAATGAAATGAATGCTTTCCAAAATGCCAATGATCATTCTGGTCACCTGGTCTATGCAAGTTCATCTTTTGTATGAACATGATTGATGAATGCCATAAATCGTTACGTTGGGCAAGCTTATGCCTTCTGTCGCTTGAAACTAGTGGAGTGCCTAATCAACTGAGAAATAAGAAAGGTCATTTGTACCCATGTGCCCATGAGCTAACCCCGAACTGGCTTATTGCTCCATCATTATCGGTTTACTTTTTTTCTTAATTGAGTCAAACTTCAGAACGAATAATTACTCGTAATGCACAAATCCTTTAGCAAATACACAAGAAAACATTAAACAATGTTTCTGGGAATTCTACGATGGAATATAAAATTTGTCAGTACCTCACTGAGGGGCAGTGTCAGCGTAAATTTGGAACAAGTTTTTATCTCACACGTGTTAAAGTCAAACTGACAATCATTTGACCTCTCTTCCTTTAAAATGACAACTTAAGAAAACACAAATATGCACAAAGAATTGTATAAGCCCGGTCCTAATTTTCCTCGCGAGAAAACTTACTGCAAGACATACTCTTTCGTCTTTACCTGCACCGCAAATTTCAGCACTGTGAAAAACTCGTAGTGCTGAAAATTATAAGACAACGTGTGACGAGTACTCATTTTTCCGTCGCAAAACGGCGTTGCCCATCGCTATACTTATGTTTGCAGATGTAACATTGAGCTGTTTTGTAAAGTCAGTGGCTCCCATGCATGAACATGCATTGCTCAATTTAAAAAAAAAAAAAAAAAAAAGTCACAACGATCGAGGACGGGGAAAGTCCTTGATTATATCGTGAAGCAGCAGCTCAAATTGATGTTGGTCTTTCTGTCCCCATCTAAATAACTTTTGTGCTATGACTTTTGCGAGAAAACCGTGACAAACACTTAGGACCTGAGAAGCAAGGGAAAACAAAAACAAAAAGAAAATAAAGACACAGACAAAAACGAGGAGGAAAAAACAAACAGAATCATATTTCAGCTTGTGTGCGTCGTATGGCGTTCCGTTAAAACTGTAATTAGCTCCCTGAAAATCGATCTGCAGAATGGGTGGGTAGAGCTACCCCATTGCACCCCTACCAATATCTTCCCACGAAAACACATAGCTGGTAACGTGATGTCTGTGCTTCATCATCTACAGGGCACGTGATGCACAAATCGAAGGTAGTGAAGAGGCGACAAGCTTCCCCATGGCAGAAAAATCTACAATAAAGCGGATTCCACATGGGTTTGCCTTCGTGCAGTGTTTATCATTCGGTCACGTCAAACACAGCGAACCTTTGTTCCGCAAAGGCAGATATCCTCTTGGCGTACCGGTAACCATCCAAAGTCTGTGCAATTGTATAACGTTCGCCTTTTCCCATCTGTCTGGCATCGCCCATCAAACCGAAAATTGCGAGGTCTATAGTACTGTCAAGGAGGTTTCTTGGTACTGTGTAACACACGGTTTGTTAGCTTGTCGGTAGTCTGGAAAATGGCACCCACAAAGAGAAAGGACATTCTTAAAAAAAAAAAAAAAAAAAAAAAAAAAGGAAAAAAAAAAAAAACTCTGACCACTCCATAGACAATCCTTGCTGGAGTGAAAGAGACTTACAGCACCAGGAGACTACTGAGAAAGAGAGCCTGAAATCGCGCCTACAGTAGATGGAAACGAAATGAAAGGCGTGTTTTCCTATTCTTCTTTTGGGACTCATCTTGACGCATGGTCCCTCACATTTTCACGATGCCCCCAGTCAAATCCTGGATGACGCCCTGGACGACCAGCTTCTGGAGCCATTGCTTCTCCTTGTCGATGTTGTGCGTCCACGATTTCTTCATATCACTGGCCTTGCTCTTGTCGTAGTAGTGCAGCGGCTTGTCTTCCCTGTAGCCGAAACCCGCTACGCTCACTTCGTCACACAGACGCGTTGCCATGGAGATCGCTAGGCTGCCTGTTGTCGGTACATTCTGTATGGGCATGCGCAAGAGAGAGGATCTTGTCAAAACATTGAAGGAGTTGTCGATGGAAAGGTTACGCAATGGGAACGGAAAGATGACTAATCAAATACAGCAGATATCAGTTCATTCAATTGATTGTCAAAAATCGTGTGAATGTGAATACAGCTAGTGGACTCCCGTTATAACGAAGTCCGCGGGACCGGCAGTTTTCTTTCGTTATATCGAAATTTCGTTATAACCTAACAAATAAACAATAAAAAAACATAGAACCAACAATTTTGCGAAATGGATTTTTATTTCGTTGTAACCGGAATTTCGTTATAACTGTGTTCGATAAAGCGGGAGTGCACTGTATCAATCATTTTGGCTTCATTTTAGCTGTTTTCTTCTTATATCTGCTAGAGACAGACCGACAGACAGACAAACAGAAAAGAGAGACAGAGGCATAGAGAGAGAGAAACATATAGAATGAGAGAGGGAGAGGGAGTATGAGAAGAGGAAAGGTGTCGCCTCACCTTGTTCATTTTCCCGCTGCTGATATCAAAACCAATCATCGTTGCCGCCTCCCTCAGAATGAGGGGGTTAAAGATCCGGAATTCATCCGCTGGCTTAGGCAACGACTTGGCCACAGACTTCCAGAAGTGCAGCGAACTTCTCTGCAGACCAATAAAAAAAAAAGAAGAGAAAAGCAACAACTTTACAACAACCCTGACGATGATCATGATGGTCTTAATGTGACAATAATCGCATGAAATACCTAGTAATGATGAGAAAACATCGATATTGACGCTATAACTAATGGTTACGCATTTTAATCTCTTCGGTGTTAGTATATTATTAATGAAGGACTCCACTTAAGCAGACGTCCGAGGTTTATTGACATGTTTTATGTTACCCCCTCCACCCCCCCCCCCCCGCCAATCTTCCGTTTGCACCTAATACGATTAGATTAATATGCACTATACGTTTTGTTCAAGACGCGAAATCTGGTAGCAATCGAATAGCCATGAAAACTGCGTTTCAAGAGTTTGTAGACAGAGTTAAATACGAGTATTTAGCTTCAGATTTCAAGCATGGTTTGGGGGAGCCTTTAGGAATCTACGAGCGAGCGACGCACCACCGTCTTTCCAGAGGCCACGTCTACCAGCCACTCCCCGTCAGACGGCTTGAAGAGGATGACCACGTAGAGCCAGTGGTCCCTGTAGAGGTCTCTGTTTTGGAAACTGCTCTCCGGGTAGGCCATTCTTAGGGTCGTCTTCGAGCCAACGTCTTCTTCGTAGCCCGCTGTTGGCGCGTCGTTTAGTCTGGAGAGAGATCGTGAGAAAAGGGAGAAAAATATAAAAGTAGCCAGAGAATGAGTTGTACATACTTGCCAATAGTAAATACAATTGTATAGGGCAATTACTGAAACTTGGAGAAAGTAATGCAATGTAATTTTCACCCCTCTCTCATAAATTACTTTTAGCAGGTATTGGCAAAAATACAATGTATGAACAAAAAACTGAATGAAGCTTCTTCTTTCCTGAGAAAAGGGAATGTTGCTGGTATTATAAATGTAAACAGTGGGTACATACATTATGAACAGAGATACGTGCCATGGTGATGGTACATTATCTTTGCAGAGTTTCGTCCTACATCCAAACATCGGCACTTTTGCACGTATGCGTCTTTCCACGGTCTCGATGTGAGACAGAAAAAAATGTTTAAAGTGCTCTCATCGTGGTACTGGGAGAAACTCTAGTAGAAAAGCAGTAGATGTTCGTGCTTCCAAAGGTTCGTTAATCCGAAAATGAAATAAGATTTGTTATTCCAAAGGTTCGTCATTCCGAAACACTATAAACTGTACCTACACTCTAAAGAAAATCAGGTTCAACTTTGCTCCTTTACGTGTAACACTATTATTGTAGCACCTTTACGGGTGCAATTTTGCATCTTTCAGTCCAGAGGGGTGCGAAGTGGCCTGAAGGGTGCAAAGTTGCACCCGAAAAGTTACTACAATTGTGTCACACGTAAAGGTTCAGAGTTGCACCAATTTTCTTACAGTGTAGATGCCTAGTTCGCTTTCCTAAGTTTTGTTAATCCGAAAATGAAATAAGACTCGTTATTCTGAAGGTCCTTTATTCTGAATGCTCGTTAATCTGAAAATGAAATAAGGTTTGCTAACCCGAAAATGAAAAGAAGGTGCGTTCTAACGAACTTTCAAATAACGAACCTTATTCTTCATTGCTCAAAGATATTATTTTTGAGTTCCATCAAAGCTGTTCATGAGATTTGAATGCACAAATAAACATGCCTATAAATGTGTATGTCTCTGTTTGTATGTATACATGATAAGATACTTTAGTTGCATGCAATAAACATAAAATAGAGATAGAAATACATATGGCGTATGCATACAAAATATATAATCCCACATTTTTACATGAACAATCCTAAAATCCACTACAGACACTACTTTCAAATACTGATGTCTGCGGGACTTCGTTGAAAATCTTGACGGTTCCCATTTATAGTCTTGCGACAATGGATTGAAACAATGAAATAATCCACAGATTTAATGGATTCATCCCTCTGAAAGTTCATCTGCCATAAAAAAAGTGATAATGAAGAACCCTTCTCCTAGACGTTAATGATTGTGCTGCAGAGGAATCTTTCATCACTTACCTAAAGATCACGTCGTGCTCATCGATGGTATTACCCAGTGAAGTTTTCGAGAGTATACCACCGTTGCCGACGACCACGCAACGTAAACACTGTTTCCTGGCATGAGAAATAAACAATATAAAAACGAAACATCACCACAAGGCCTCGTCTCAAAAGGTAGAATAATTATGTTGATCATGATTAAAATTACAGTATACGATACTATGTCGTATAACATACCAAAATCACACCATACCGTACAATACCACGCTCTATCCCTTATCATACCATACCATGCTATACCACACCACACCACGGTATAACATACCGTATCGTACCATATCATAACATACTGTATCATTCTTCACCGTACCATGCCATAATAATGTCCGCACCTTGCATTACCAAAATGCCATACCATACCATACTATTCCATATCATACCATACCATACCATACCATACCGTATAATAGTGAGGCAAGCCTTACCAAACCATAACTATATCAAGCAGAAGATCTCGCTTCTACATTCTGCATTATCAGTATGATCAAGGAATCTCACTGTATTGATGTTCCCTTGCGCGTCTGACGTAGATATTAACGTAGACATAGTGAGGGCTGATATTGAAATCATCATAGACATGTTCGCTATAATAATATGTTTTCATTTAGCCAGGACGTAGTAGTTAGAAAAAATTGTTAAATCTGGTCAACTGGACAGATAAGTCGTGAAACCACTTCTTCGCGGTGCCCACTAGAAAATTCAGGGTGCCAGATTAAACAGGTTTTCAAACTTATCAAAGACTTGGTATGTTGTATCTCTGTTCACGAAGTGAGCCCAATTTTCACTCAACATATTCCACAATTCTCCAAAACTTATCCGGTTAAGTTCAGAACGCCCAACACGAATATCAACATGAATCCCTCTGTAAAAGGACACAACTAACTGACTGTTGGTTGTTGTTCGTTTTGTGTCGTGGACTTACCGCCTTGTTGCATTGAAGCCAGTCCTGCTGACAACTGCCAGAGCTTTCTTGAGAACGCTCTCTGCATATTGACACAAACAATGTAATCATTTGTACTCATTAATACTTATATATATATATGTATATATATATATATATATATATATATATATATATATATATATGTACATATATATATACATATATATATATATAGACACATATATATATATAGATATATATATATATATATATATATATATATATACATATATACATATAAGTACATATATTCTCAGCTTCCAATTCAGTAAGTTATTTCCTACATGGAGTGGGAATACTCTTTTTGAGTTACGGCCAATCTGTGCTGCATATCTACAACACAGCATAACTATTTAAAAACAAAGAAAGTGAGAAAAGTTATACATCTTTACACTGTGCCGTAATTCTACAAAACACATTTCTGATAAGCCAGGAGTTAGCGCAATAGACCACCTAAATGATATTACTTTTCTCATCAAGTTACATCATTTAGTAGAAAGTCCAAGATGACAATATTAGTGGATGCATTTATGCCCTCAACGTCAGTGATTGGACAATGCTCAATATGTAGTCAGCTCACTGATTTCTGGTGGGGTCGGCTCCGTTGCAGAAACAAAATAGTTCAAGTAGCGAGTGCCCCTCCACTCCGGTGACCGTAAAATGAAAATACGACAGAAAAAAAAAAACACACACAAAAACACACACAAAAAAAACCCAAGATAGAACAAATTATTCACCTGAATTCTGCAACCCAAAGGGTAGAGGATAAGAAAAAATATTGGGAATGTTGCTGTGATTTCTCGGCAAGAACGGTGGTAGATTGGCATCGTAGCTGAAATGAAATTGACAGTGAGCCACGGATATTACTGGTTGTCAATACACTGTATCTCATAATATTTGTATGGCTCCGATTCCAAAGGAAGCCGGGGAATTATATTTTACCACTAAGATCTCCATATCGTGATTCGAGTGAAACTGTTCAGTGGATTTTCTTTGTCCCTTAAGGTCAAACGTATGAAAGGTCATTGAAACTGAAAAAAAAAAACAGCAACTCGGCTAGGAATGTCCAATAAAAATTGAACTTGGCAGGAAGGGTAGAAGTATCATAATATGAGTGTCATGATAACGGTGAGAGGTCAAAGGTCAAGGTCAAAGGTGATCATACTTTAGTCACAAATTGTCATTTCCAGCGAGTAGGTCTACTTGAAATCGGAATAGCTAGTTTTTATGTAAGTTTACTCGTAATTGATAGTCATTTGCATGACCATGATAGCGGTGAAAAAAGACAACGGAAGTAACCGTACTTTTACCGAAGTCAAGGTCAAAATAAAGTGAAAAATTTCATTTTTTTTTTGAGGGGGGATATATACATGTCTGTTTCCACTGGGAATATCGAATGGTACTGTTTGGTTCAGTGGATAGATATAAAACCAGAAAATTATCTTCTTTAAGCAAAAGAAAATGAAAGAATTCAGTCTGTACTAGTATGTTTATATTTTTTTCTCTCATTATACTTATCAATCTTTCTTTTGTGCTTTTTTCCTTTTTCTTTGTTGTTGTTGTTTGATTTTGTTTTAGGGTTTGTTTGTTTGTTTTGTTTTGTTTTTTCGTTGATGTCTATCTGTAAATGTGTTACCTTGTCAACTGTGGTTGTTTCAATGCTACGCCTCCTTAAATGTACATAAATTGTCTTTGTATATGAATTTCTCATTGTAATGATTTGGTAATGAAGAAAGTAAATGTTACTTTTGGGAAAATACGACACAAGCTGTGACTGCATAAAAAGCAGTGGCGTCCCAGACGACTGCGTGGCAGTCAAACTCAAAGTCAAGTCATTCTAGCTTTGGCTCGGTTAGAAGCATGTCCTATCACTTTTGGATGTCGGAAACTGTAGATTTCGTCTGTATGAGAATGCAAGCCGTAAAAAATTACATAAGAATATGCAGCCTATTCTTAGAAAAGTATCGATTTAAAACAGCGATCATTGTATTCTGACAAAGCCGTTCGCCTGTATGTATACCGCATGTAATAATGAAAATCAATCGAGATTTAATTCAACCAAAAAAGCAAAACATACTGAGGACAATGAAAGTATCCCCTTGAAGAAGAATTAAAAAAAAATAATGTTTTCGCGATGAGCACGACAAGAAAAACATCAATAATAGCATGAAGAATCCAAAACGTGCACTGATGATAATGATTTTCAAGACAACGATTGTTTTTGAAATCGATTCGAAGCACGTATTATTACACAATCTATCACTATCATCTTGTGCATAATATAGACATATAGAAGTCAAGAGGGTGTATACACCTTTCTCCAAAAAAGTTGCTCATTCTGTCACGTGACTTGTTGTAGGAGCATCGAGGAAAGTCATCTCCAGAAATAACCTGGTCATCGGGCGGTACGAGTCGAATTCTAAGAAGAAGAAGATTTAAAAAAAAAACACACACACCCAAAAAGTCATTTTCGAGAAACTCAATCATGTTGATGCATAATATTCTAAAGCTGTGCTTCTCAACCGTTTTTAACCCGAGGCCCACCTTGGCTCCTACATTTTTTTTTTTTTTTTTTTTGAGGTCCAGTTGATCATATAATATTTCAACTTTTTCATTTTATCTTTGGCTGTAGCATACCGGTTCAGAAGCGCGGATCTGACAGTATACATACACATACACAAAAATACAAACACGTGTACCTGCGCATTTCTACACAACACACAGATTATATATAAAAACACATACAAAAGGACATAATTACACCCATACTCGGATCCACTTGGAGATTAGACAAGCAAGCCAGAACCATGTTTGCGAATCTGTATTTCATGTAGACACAGGTTCAACACTTTTGTTTCTTCCTTGATATCTTTATTGACTTCATTCAAGTCATTCTTGTATTAAGACATTCTGGGTGTAACATGAACAAAAATAATACGAATACAATTTAAAACACAAACATATCCATTTTTCCAATTGTACTGCAAATAATCTCTTTTCAATATGAACAACTCGATTATGAATCAATCCCACTGATAATTTCTTCACGAGAAAACACACACACACACACACACATACACACACTAATCTACATTTCAGGGCAAACATAAACCGTTACAAATATGTGGTGATGAGTTTATAAACTCACAACTCTCACCCTTGTTTGAGGAAAAAAAAAATATCATGAATGACATGTTTTCGTCAACGATTCAGCAACTACCACTGTTTCATTGCACGGTATTTTCACAGGATAATGTCGAATTAGGTTTGTCTAATTAATGTCGTGACAAACAGGGAATTCAGTGAAGATTTGTGTTTAGGCCAATGGGAAACTTGCAAAGCTATGACATCATAACTTCATCTGAATTATGTTTGCTACCAATGCAATCGAAGAGTTTGTTAGCAAAACGGGTTAACTGGCATTTCCTAACATTTTAAAGTATAAGTCCATTATCAGATAGAGCAAATAAAACCTTTTTTTTTTTTCAATGGTACCTAAGTTGATGCATAACCAGGAAGATTCTTCAAGCTTTGGTTATATAATATTCCATGCTTTTTTTATTATCATTTTCTTTGTTTTGGCACGTTTAATCACTAATATCTCAAATTAACAAAAATGAATTCAACTCTTCAATATTGTTTCAGGCACAGATAAGGAGCTTTAAACTTCAAAAATTGCCGCATCTTTTAGTCAGACCTTTAGCTGGAAGCTCTACAATACCACCCATGCACTTTGTTTGATTTTGTTTTATATGTTGAACACTCTATATTGCAATTTGACCCTTTCTGTGCTTTGACTTCGGACAGTGTGCATAATCATGTAAAGCTGCGGCGTTTCCGTACTCAAAGCACATAAAGGGTTAAGTATGATACTTAACCCTTTATGTGCTTTGAGTACGGAAACGCCACAGCTTTACATTATCAAGCTGCAAAACGAATACCCATGGTACTAGTGCAGCCATCAGTCAGATGAGCCGTGGTGTAATAAATATACGGTTACATGATGAATCTTGATAATTATGATCAACGAGAATGTGATCTGTTTTCAAACAATACCTATGCGATTGTTCTCAGGATCGAATGTCATTATGATACGTGAGGTATAGGACATTATAACAACACCATATTTGAGCTCTTCCTCAAATGACACATAAAGATCCGTATAATTATATCATAAGACAACACCGATGGGAAGATGAATGTGGACCGGTGAAATTGACTGCTTTCGGGGGGGGGGGGGGGGTAGTGGTTTTGTTGCTTGCAGGTAGCGTGGACAAGTCATGTACTACACTGCAAAAAGTCCGGTGTTAAATATGAAACACCGAGCTGTTGTTAAATTTTCGGTGCTCATTCATGGTGTTAGATTAACACATCCGGGTGTCATTTCAAAATTTAAAATTGTTTTTTTGAATAGTTTCTTAGTTACTGCACTTCTTGTTAATTTTGAACTTCAACAAGACGATAAAGAATTTTTCGATAAAGTACTTGATTTTTGGGAAAAAAAAATGTGTAAACACATTCACACCACAGTAACACCAGTTAGTGTGGTCCCCTATTGAAGCTGGACGGGTGTTATAACATTGAAATTAACACCACCAATATCAAATCAACACCATGCGGTGTCATTATTGAATTAACTCTAGCGCAGTGTCAAAAATATCACCAGCCACAGTGTCAAATTAACACCACGAAGTGCCAGGCGAACACTTTTTCACACCGTCACAATACATTTTCAACACCTGTGGGTGTGGTCCTCTATTGAAGTTTGATCGGTGTTAGATTTAACATCCATGGTGTTAAATCTAACACCGATGTTTTTACAGTGTAGGATTTACATTACTTTGTTTTGTTAAACCCGCGAGGCAACAAAGCGGAGAACACTGACCAAATATCCAGCGATGTCTGTCAGCATTGAAAGACGTACCGTAATATATATAGTTGTTTGTGGTACACTTGTACATTGAAAGCTAAAGATTATTGAACAGAGGGTGAAGGCTGAGGTGTGAGGTTTATTCAATTTGTCTCCCTCTACAAATGAAATTTGTATAAACATCGCAACTGCTGATATATAATTTAAACAAACATGTCGAAAAAAAGGAAACACGGGACTAGAACCTGTCATCTATTACATTACGGGCAGCGACACTACTGGCAGGCTATCCCTGGTTGCCGCGGCAGGGACACGATGAACTTGAAAAAAAACCAAGTTCCGAAGTGCCGACATTGTTATGTTAAGTATGTAGTCACTGCAAGGCGGACAAAGCATTAGTGAAAACAAGAGATTATCAAGCAGAGAGGTTGATGTTGAGGTGTGAGTTTTCTTGAATTTGTCTTCCTCCGACATTTGTGTTCAAATTTTAGATCAGCAGTTGCGTTCTTACAAATTTCATTTGTACAAAATCAAATTGAAGAAATTCAACACTTGTACATTGTTTGGAAATTAAAATAAAACTCACACTGAAAGTGAAGCTTGCAAAACTTTTAGCAAAGAATATAAACTCATCTTAAAATGTTACATCTTATTTCTTTTTCACTTACCTTAACTTTACTTTACTTTTTTAACCTTTACTTTTTATTGTCTTTTTGCATTTATACTTTAACGCAAGTTATGATTTTGTCTTTAATTACTTTTACTTTACTCTTTATCTTCTTTTACCCTTTATACTTTTAACGCCAATTATGATTTTGTCTATAATTACGTTTAAATAAAGAAACAAAAATGATACGTGGAACTTCTTAGCAAAGACTTGGCAGCACACTGCAAGGAGTATCGTGTTTGGGAAGAAAAACATCGCCTAACTGATTCCCTTAGGACTTTTTCCAACAAGTAATTGGCGCTCACAGGGCGGAAATAATACAAGCTTCCCACCAAAGTGAAAGTTAACCAAATTGACGCATAACAAGATAGTTATTGGCGGTCCCGAATCTACGATCGAAGGTCCATAAACACCTAGCTCCCTAGACAATTTTGCACCAAGCGGCAAAACTCCTGACAGACTCAGAATTTGTCCTTTTTAGCTCGACCTAAATGAACAGAAAAACATACATGCTTTTACTTTTTTCTAATGTTGCGCTTGAACAACCCAATCACTTAATCACATTCATTCTAGATATGACCCTCTTTACAACGAAATAATAATGATAATACAACTAAGATAAGCATAACATGAACATGTACTGCATTATGGATGGGTTTTAGTTTCTCTTTTTTGTTGGTTGTTTTGTTTGTTTGTTTGGTGTTTTTATTGTTGCTGCTGTTGGTGGTAGTGGTAAAAACGTCGTTAAATCATATGATCTCCGCAGACCAGGGTCTTATTGATTATCAAGTAGTTAGATTTCTATCATAAGTCAATGGCAGCCTGTGTGATAAAGGAGTTTACAATCGATTATATCTTTTGATAAAACGGGGCCCTGGCAAGCATTTGGAAGGTAATTTTGCTGTTCAGATATGACTCGACGCTGAATAAGCCCATGCACTGATTAACAGGAAGGACTGGAATATCAGTCTGTTTGATACCCGTATTGACAAAGAGCAACAAAATTGCTCGGTTTTCAATTATTTTGACAATATTGCCATCAAATCCGACAAATAAAATATGTAGGCCACAAACCGGAAGAAGACAAAAGACGCCAACGAGACGTTGTGTACACATCGGTACTTTGGTATGCCCTATACATTTTGCGCAGTTGCCCGGAGCGGAATATGCTATACAATTTTGAAATGTCAAGCGCCATATTTTCGTTCTGCGCACTATCAAATAAATGAATGAATAAATGAATAAATAACAGACAGATGGATCTTTTTCACACACACACACAAATGCCCACACACGCACACACACACACAAACTAACAATACGTACATTGTGGGAGCACCCCGTTATTTTCTCCCACAGACTTAATACTCTCACAATGTCAATTCTTATCCCCACAATACCTGACTAAATAGAGCGAATCAAAAGAAGAATAAAATGTACCTCTTGCTCGATCATTCACTCACACACTCCCACACTATCATTGTTAAGGCCCGGTCCCACTGGCCGACGGACACAAAGCGTATGCAGAAAGGACACAGCGGACGAGCAAAATTTCGGGGATGGCTTCATCCGCTTTCATCCGCTCCAGAAATTGACAAAATTGGCGAAAATTGGCGGTAGCAGAACGGAAATAGAACGGACGTGGGTAGTATGTAGCGGGGATGTTAACCGGATGTTCATCGGAAGCCTAGCGGATGAAAGCGGATGGAAGGGGATGACAGCTCCGAAGGGGTTACCGGAGATAATTGCGAAACGGACGCATAGCAGAAAAGCAGATGCAGAGTGGATGCAGAGCGGATGCAGAGCGGATGCAGAGCGGATGCAGAGGGGATGCTTTCGAAATGCTTTATATACGAGATGCATACGCTTACATCCTTTCTATTAACGTGCTATTAACGATGTAAAGACGTTCCACGTACCATATCTTTCCTCCCTCTTTCCGTTTTTAGCTGCAGCGGATGTGAGTTGCGAGGATGCCCAGAGGATGCAGAGAGGATGCAGCGGACGTTTAAGGGATGCCGCACGGACATACAACGTTTGTTGCTCGTAACTGTCGCGGATTTACATCGTATACAGCGGAAAGTTCATCCGTTCTAAAAGTCTTAAGCAGCTTAAAACTTTTTGCGCGGATGAAATCACAGTGGACGGATGCTCGATGGATAGAGCGGATGAAACACGTATGCGATGGGTACACAGCGGATTCTTAGCGTTTTCCAACGGATGGCAAGATTTTTTTATACGCTTTACATCCCCTTTGCATCCGTAAGTGCAGTGGGACCGGGCCTTTATATACGTTCGAGCATGCATGTGCACATGACAGTGTATGGAGCAAAAAATAACAGTGCATGATGATTCAACGTAACGATACATTTTGAAACGCCTTCCCAGATAAATTTATGACTTGATTGATTAATCACGGTAGTCCAATAGCATTAAATTTGTTTAAACAAGCAAGTATAACAGACTTTCATTAGTTTTACTGGCTCAGTGTAATGCTCTTACAAGTAATCTTTATCGTGTATCCATCAGATGAGTGAAATCTTTTGTGGGCAAAATCCTAAAATAAAAAACAAGAATACAGGTCATTCAAATTCATGAAATTCTTCCGTCGAGATGTTTTCATTGCAACTGATTGACATATTGCCCTACATCGACGTAAATAAGCACTAAATTGATCAGTGTTTAAGTAGTAGCCATGATAAAAATCATGGGCGTACATACTCGCGCAGGATTCGAACCTACGACCTCCTGTCAATCAGTTGCAAGAATACAGGTCGTCTTATGGCCAGATTTACAGAAATAAGTAACGTTTTGTTTGAATACCCCGTAGGAATAAAAGTTCTTGTTATAATAAAATAGCTTTTTAACCTTTTAAGCACGTAAGACAGACAATCGCTTCCATATTGAATATATCAAAGTAACCTGCTGGCTTTTCTGCATTATATATAGGTACAGGAGCCACAAACTAATCTTTTTCAATGCATAATTTCTAAATGCGACATCGTTCTAATTTTTGCCAGTTTATTTTTTTTTATGCTTATTCAGTGTTTATCAAAAATCTTTTCTGCAAGGCGAAGAAAGAAAATTTTGAATACACGTGGCTATTTAATCACCTATGCACCTGAAAAAAGCAAACACACAAACAAAAGCGAGCACCAACGGGCCCATTGGTTTAGCAGTCGCCGGAGCCATTGGACTAAAAAGGAATCAAAATGAAACACAAAATCCAGCAGCAATTGCAAACAATTATTGAGGAATATTAGAATTTACGGTGCTGCTATCACATTTGAGACAAATTGGATGGAGAAAAAAAAAAAGGGAATTAAATTTGTATTGATAACATAACAATTATGACAAGTACAATCGATTTTGAAAGGTTGAAAATCCCGGTTCTTAAGAAATCAACATTAGAAAGGATTCCGGACTTTTACTTCAAGCAAGAATACTTACAGTCCTTTTAGGGACTCAGTGTATGTGTTGAATGTCGCTAAATGTTAATTTCAAACTCTTATTTACGTGTTTAAGTTTTAATTCTTTTTCAAGTACCGTAGTTGGTTCATTTTATAGGTCTTGTATGTATAATTTCTCTTCTATAATATGTTCACTACATAACGATAAGGATTTGTGTTTTGATTGAATGTTCAGTTTATTGTAACAATTTGAGTATCCATTCTCTGTTACATATATATATATATATATATATATATATATATATATATATATATATTTGCTTTTATCAACTTTACTAGTATGTTGTTTAGATGTTTCCGTATAGTGTACGTGTTACGAAACCGAATTTCCAAGCCATGTTTTTATACGTATCTTGGACAAGTACATGAAGTACAGAAATGAAATAAATAAATAACATTTCTCATCATGCAAATCTTGCAAAGAATGACCAAATCAGGTTTGAGAAAATACAAAGAGGTAATCAAAAGTAGATTTACGTACTTTTCGCTAGTATCTTTCTTTCCTATAGACTCCACAGCGAGTGGCAGAGTGCGGTTTTGACCAAGGTTTAGCTCCAGCACTTCCAAAGCACGCTCGGCGTGTGCATCAAGACGAATTTCAGACTTAGCAGGTGTTTTATCGTCGGTACTAATTCCTGTAAAAGAAGAAAGCGGAGAAGGAGAATAAAATGGAGAATAAGAGGATAGAGAAGGGGAAAAAGTAGAAGAGGAAGGAAAAGTAAAGGCAGGATATGAAGGAGGAGAAAAGAAGGAGGTGATGGAGAAGATAGAGAGGAAAAAAGAAGATGAAGGAGGCAGGTGGAGGTGCAAGGAGGAGGAAAAGAGGGAGATGGAGGAGGAGGAGGAGGAGGAGGAGAAGGAGGAGGAGGAGGAGGATGAGAGGGAGATGGAGGAGGAGGAGGATAAGAGGGAAATGGAAGAGGAGGAGGAGGAGAAGGAGGAGGAGGAGAGGGAGATGGAGGAGGAGGAGGAGGAGGAGGAGGAGGGTGAGGAGGAGGAGAAGGAGGAGGAGGAGAGGGAGATGGAGGAGGAGGAGGAGGAGGAGAAGGAGGAGGAGGAGGAAGAGGAGGAGGAGAAGGAGGAGGAGGAGGAGGAGAGGGAGATGGAGGAGGAGGAGGAGGAGAAGTAGGAGGAGGAGGAGAGGGAGATGGAGGAGGAGGAGGATAAGAGGGAGATGGAGGAGGAGGAGGAGGAGAAGAAGAAGAAGGAGGAAGAGAGGAGGAGGAGGAGGAAGAGGGAGAGGAAGGAGGATGAGGAAGAGGGAGGAGGAGAAGGAGAAGGCGGAGTAGATGATGACAAAGAAACAGAAAAAGAAATGTGCTGTAACTGAAATGTTCACGTGGTTTTAGACTTTTCAGTTGCGTTAATGTCTTCCAGAGAGCTCTCCCATATTATGATTATACCCTACAATTTCCAGAATCTGCGTGACAAAAATGTTGTTCTTAATGAAAACCATGAATATCTTTGACGACTGGGGATGGTCACTTCATACAAGTCAGTGATAATCACATATGCAGCTGAAAGAATCAACTTGATTAGCTCTATGTCGATCACGTGAAAAAGACGACCCCCTTGAGATGTTTATATGGTCCGTTGTCTCAGATGCCTTGCTGATGACATTCCCGATCAAAATGTCGTAATCTTGAAACTCATCCAATTTCCTCTATTTGACGTCCTTTTGCTATTGTAATGTAACGTATTTTCTGCCTTCGGGAATTCTCATTTACTTTCGAATTAGACCATAAGACCAAAAGATAATTAGGCATCGACAATTCACAGTAGTATATTTTCAATATACATGAAACATATTAATAGGGGTTATATAATTATGTAACCATTATGAATGAAGATCATTCCTTTTGACACCAACAAAGTCAGTTAGACTGATGTCAAGCGAATCGCTAAATTTCCTTTTTCTCTGTTGTGAATTTGTCCTGGTTGTTGCTGTTGATATTTCATTGGGATATAGTTGACATATTGTTTTAAAGAATCGTTTTGCACGCTTTAAATCCATTGCTCTATAGTGTCACTTTGAATATCCCGTGTAATAGAATGTGTCGTTGCTAGACGACAGATGAAAGGGTGAGACACACCTATGAGAGAACGTAGTGAGCTGACGACCCCAGTCCTCTTCGCAGGATCCAAAATGGCCGCCACTGGGCCTTTCAGGTCCACAAAATGGGACTGCTCCTCGGCCAAATTCAGTTCTCTAACCTGCCCCTCCGTTAAGTGGGATGCCCGTGCACTGACTCGATCCTCGGCAGGCCGTACGAAGTAGAGCACCCACACCAGCCCGACGATGGCAAGGACGAGAAAGTAGACCTTGCGTGGCCGCAACCGGCCGATGTAACCACCGGCTCGCATGACGGTGGGTTTCTCTGTCATGGACCTGTCTCTCTCGAAGCATACACCGCATCTTACAGGGCAACTGTGCTCTGCAAGTAGAGAAAAGTTGAGAAACGTATGAGATATTAATACCAAAATATCATACCAATTTATTTGCTACTCTCGTTCGTTAGTACAATTCAACTGCATCACAAATATACAAAAGATGAGCAAACATTTACTATAACCAGCACAAAAGAAACACTACTCCAGAAATACAAAGTACTAGTTAACTAATTAAACATCATGGCGAGGCCGTTTACACAGTACTTACCCGCACCGTAATTATGGATGTAAAACACAGTAAGATACATAGACAAAAAAAGGGGGTTTGGAAATCTGAGTTTGGTCAATTATTGTTCTCTCATCTCAGTGATAGCAACGCATGCTTGGTAAACATGCATAGAAAGATTGTTAAAAATGATGCCCTACTTGTCATGATTATGGTCTACATGGAGGTACAGTGCTTTAGAAAGTGGGTTATGGTCAAAATTGAAAAGTTGCAAAATGACCCAACTTTGGTATCTAAAGTCTCTGAATTGTCTCCCTTGTTGATGAATGAGAGTCTCTGTGTCTCTTTGGTTGCTATGCATTCTAACATCGGCATTGCTATGGAATCAAACGAATATGATTTGTGTACAAGCAATAGACAGATAAACACGCATGGGCATTTAAAAAGACACAGGGCTCAAACCATTTAATATCACAGAACTTTCACCATATTAGCTCAACAAGGTCAAAAACAAACAAAGTGGCAAGGGCTTTATAATTAGTATGTATTTACATCTTTATTGTCACAGAGATCATTGATTTCATCACTCAGTTTATTGATATATTTTAATGTCCATATTCAGAGGATGTTCGTGGCACCAATTAATGAAAGCGGGTCTACTTCTGTATAGCAGTCATTGCTGACTTCTCTGTAGTCTTTCGTGCTCCGGAAGATGGGCTACAAAGAAGCGGTTTCGCAACAGTCTGGACCCTCAATTGTATTGTACCTATTATATACAGCTTCTCACAATTTACACTTCGTTATAATCTATACGGTTGTGACGTTCGCTTGCCATCCTGTAGGCCAATTAAGCACCCTGATGTAACGGTCTTGTTGTTCCGTTGTTATCTCCCCACGTCCGCTCCTCAGTCCTTGACCATGTCGACATCTCCTGTCGTTTGGAATTTTGGTTTCCCTCATTAGGCGATGGTCCCAGGGCCTACTCTCGGCCACATCTTGTTGAAGCATCCCTGCTTCGATTTGCCCTTTTGCATTTCTTACACGTGGTCAGTGATGAAAAAATGAATACAAAATGAGACATCGACCTTGCCTGACATGGCCTCACTAGATACGCTCGAATGCTAAATTACGAATTCTATTGATACTGCCGTTCGTGGCTGCATGATCAGCTGAAAACAAAAGACATAATTCAATACGAAAGAACATGTTCTTTGAGGGTTTTTTTTTTTCTTTCAATTTTCTTCAGTTTGTCTCCCTCTGACAAATGAGATGAAAAAAATCGTTAAATTACAGATCAGCAGTTGCGATCTTACATAAATTTCATTTGTTAGAGGGAGACCCCGGTGAAGAAAATTTAAAAACCTCCACCTTCACCCCTCTACTTAATATTCTCTTGCATTAACATGTTCTTTATTGACGCGTCATTACAGCACTAATGTTCATTTTGCAACTTTTCAATTTAGACATTATCCTCTCATACTTTGAAATACTGCCCTTTTCCCAAATGAAATATTCATAACAGGAAGGGTATCATTCTAAAGAGAATTGAACAATCTTTCTCAGTGTACCATGCATCGATTATAACTAAGAAAAGGAATAAAGAAACCTAGATTTGCGGAGGATATATTCCAAGCACATAAGGAAACTCGACCTTGATCGCTATATATTTTTGTAAAATAAGATATTAGCCATTATATTTGATTTCATCTTGAATGGTTTTCTATCCGACAGTATATATTACCTCTATTATTATTATTTTTTTTTTAATGGGACACTTGCATTGGTGAGTAAAGGCATAGCGGAGACGGAAGATAACAGCTGCAAATTGGCTTGATTGTTAAAAATGATTAATGTTTATCTTTCAAAAATCACGGCGCTATGAGAGAAAACAATCACAAACAACAAAACATTAAGAAGTTTTGCATATAGTGTTTGATATGTTTGGGAGATAGTGGGTGTAACCCCAAAGGCGTTGACAACAGCCTGACACCTCCTCACTCTGTTCACCAGTGTCCTCACTCGCTTTTGTTGGACAGCATCCCACTCCTCAACCAGGAACTCTAATCAGTGACACGCCTCTACACAGCTCGGTCGAGTTCATCTCACAGGTACCCTTTGGGCTAAGATCTACGCTGACTGTCTGCATGCTATGGCCATCTCCTTCCGCCTCAAGGAACCCGTTGACGATCCTTGCTCTGTGAGGCCGGGCGTTGTCGTCCTGATGTAGCTCAGCACTTGGCTCCATGGATACGGCAATGCTATTGGCTGAAGAACATCATCTCTGTACCGTTGGGCATTGGGGTTTCCGTCAATACTTTAACCAGCGGACGACATAATTATTAACTCCCCACACTACCGCAATCCCACCGCCATAGGACGTTACAGCGGTAACACTACAGAATCGGAAAAACGCTCCCTTCGTCGCTGGTCTACGCCATACTGCACGTACCCTTCCATCTATTAAACGAAGGCAAAATCTTGGTTCACCACTGCGTATCCGGGCAATTACCCCCAGAGGACAATTACCCTCCGGCTAAATGCTGGTTGGTGGTAAGGTTAGAGTAAAGATTAAGGTTAAGGTTAGGTTTAGTGTTAGGAGTTTTGGTTAGGGTTAGGATTAGGTTCAGGATTAGGATTAGGATTAGGGCCAGGGCCAGGGCCAGGGGAAGGGTCCGGGGTAATTACCCAGGGGGTAATTGCCCTACACCCCACCACTGAACATGACCGATGACCACCTGACCTGATTCCATCTCAGGTGAGCGCGTCTCCAGCACAACCGAGCCCGACGGTGGAGGTATAGGACAACGAATACGTCTTATTGGCAGATCTTTGTGGCATTAAGATTATTGCAGCATGCAGCCTGTTTGAACAGCTGAACGTCTCCCACAATATTATCGCCTCACAAAAATGGCGGATACTTAGTACGTGTATTTCCCTCACCGATGATCGTCGTCGGTGCCTTAGGGAATTCAGCACGATAAACCCGTCATCATCATTCGTGGTCGACTTGGGACGTGGAGATCGAAGTTGGCCTTTGACGGAGCCAGTGCCTTGAAATTTTCTGTCAGTTTAGATATGATACTTATACTGACACCAAACATCCGGACTATGCATCTCGCAGAGAAACCCTAGCTTCAATCTGCCCTGTGGCGCGGGCCCTGTCACAATCTGTAATTCTTGGCATGATGCGGCAGAAAGAAAAGAAACCACTACATGGACGCTTACTCACTACAAGGCAGTTGATAAAATTAATGACAAGACTTACCCGACTCCTTTGTAAATAATAACAAGAAAATAAATGATCCTCAGACCATTTTCAACACCTATTATTGAAAATTGTTGTAAAATTGCATTAGATTCATCGCCTGCATGCTAATATGACATGTATTCCCTCAGTTGTTACTAACCATACACAATTCTTACCAAGTCACAATCTTTTCTCAAGCCACAGATGATAATGTTACTATTTTTTTAAATTTTGTATTCTTATTCTTCAACATTCAGACTTGTAAATAGTTATGGATATACATTATTGCTTCTACATGTATGCTTCTACATTTTTTTGCTTGATCTATTGTGTTGTATAGGTTTTTTTTCGAATCTTGTACCTTTTAATGAGGTGAATAAAGATGAAATTAAATGATATCATTAAGAAACATTTTTTTTGTAAGAGGTTGACTAAAAGCCTCTACTTGGTTTATACAGTGTATATTAATGTATGTTTACAAACTTGTACAGTTCCCTTCAATCGCAATATTATGTATATATATATATATATATATATATATATATATATATAATTTGTTTTTAGGAATAAGAGATCTTCATTTGTTTATTTACCTTAGTCCCATATCTATATTTCATTCTGATTGTACTTATTTTTTAAATAACCATTGATCTTTCTTTAGGTAATGAATAAATGAAACAAACTAACTTAATTGTGTTTTGTTTCTTCTTCTCCTCTCTGTCTCATTATTGTTCTGGCTTTGGAGAAAAAAAAATATCGTAATTTTGAATGTAAACTTACATATTTCATTGAATTTGCCTTGAAAATATTTCATTTTCAGTATAACAATGATAATATCACCAAGTGGAAGTTTTGGTCCGAGGTGCTTCCCGCCTTTTCTTGGAGTGGAGGCTTTGAAAATTGGAGGCATTGATTCCAAAATCTGGTTACTAGTATGTTCAACAGTCGTTGCATAGGTTATTCTCTGAACACGACCTTACGGAAAATAAATAGTAACATTTTATCTTGACTAAACTTCCATAGCAGCGATGACTCATTTTGAGGGGGAAAAATGTTGCAAAACGCTGTATTTGCTTAACATATACCGCATTATCGATTCTTCGCAAAGATTGCAAAATCTGTAACAATTTCCTCTTGTCATCCGAGAAGAAGAGGAGAATTAACATTGCTCAGAGCCTGCAAGATTAATGTCTTTATTGGTTTCAGATGACAGTGACTTATCATATTCCACACCTATGCCACAATCATCTCGAGGTTTGAATCATTGTTTACCCTGCGTGTTGGTCCAAAGTCAATTTGACTCGACAAAATACTTCTTGAGACTGCATGCTCTTTGGATTCTTGTCCCCAGCACTCTTGTGTGATCAGACGTATTATACAAACACAAGGTGAACACTCAGTTCAGGTATACTCCTCACTACGTAGTTATCACGGAAATGATTTCGTAACGCCCGACGCATATACCAATACGCACAACTTACAACTCGGGGCCATCAGAAGAGGAAAGCTTCAGATTTCTACCCATCTTTTTGGAAATTGAAATTATGATAACGACAGAAACAAATGATCGTGACATTCCAGTCCAAAGCATATCTTCACTTTTGAATTGTTTTTCCTAACACTGATATGGCACTGACACCGGGGTCATTTGGGATATGACGTGCGGCATACAGTATAACATTTAAAAGTGATACGCACCAAAATTAATGTAACACGATTTTTTTTTTCTCTTCCCAATTTTCTCATACGCCGTGGAACACTATTCCATGTTATATGAAGGAAGTTTCCACAGTATTAATGTTCAGACCCATTCTCAAGACATTTCGGTTTCAAGAGTATTTTGAATGCTTTTTGGTCTTGCAAACCGTACAACACCTACAATATATTTCCTTTTTTCAATTTTCAACCCTCTCCCTTAAAGCGCATATAGCAATATATGGTATAGTAATACGCGATATTTAGTGTAGTAGTATTATTTTTATCATTTCATCCCTCCCTGTCTCTTTATATAAATACATCTTACATTGAATGTTGTGGATAGAACCGAAGTAAAAATAATTTAAATTAGACAAACATTGCCATCATATTGTTTCTTTATATATATATATATATATGTATATATATATATATATATATATGCATCGATATTAATTGACATTTTCAGACTCATAACATGTTATATAGTAAGATTAGATGCATTCGGTCGCCTAACTTTGGTGACATTTTTCTACCGGTATAGCGGAGGCGTACAGGAACAAAAATACACACCCGGGCAAGGCAAAATAAAAAGATGCTGCGGATAAAACAGATACACTATGCTTGCAAAAATATTACACCATAATTTTTCCTAAAATAGAGATAATCCATTTACATGATGAAATCAAAATTTCGCGGTTTCGCTGCCAAATCCCTCTCTATATAAAGGTTAGTGCATGGTGAAAACAACTTTATCACCTGCAAGTCCAACAATAAATTCACTTTTCGCCGAAGTTGTCTCTATCACATTTTGGCAAAGGATAAAGCCTATATGAGGATATCATGCAGATTGAGAGACAAAACAATTATATACGTTTATAATGAAGGAAATATATATACACACACACATTCAGTAACATATATTTTGACATCTCGTTGTGTATAATAGGTGACGTTTTACGCAGTGACTTTACGAATTAGATGGGTACAATATTGGCGTCATAAAAAATACTTCGGGATATTGATAACTCGATGATTTCTATACAATAACCTAGATTGTGAAAGGGAAATTGAGGTATATATGCTTTCATAACATCAACGACAAAATCAGCCGATATGAGTCATTTTTTATTAGAGTAACCGTTTGTTCCTCGTGCGTGAATATAATGTTGCACGATATAACAAACTGACTCTTATCTATAATTTCCCCCAGACCGTGCCAATCATCATTTATTGAAAAGTGATGTATTACTATTATGGCATCAATGGAGTGTCTGTCTTTCATTAATTCCCCCGAGCACGAAATGTGTATACTTTAGTTCAATTATTTTGAAAAGTAAGGGCATTCCTGTTATTACTATAATTTCAGGTCTTCCCGAGCTTGAAACCCCCCAAAAAAACAAAAAAACAAAAAAACATCGTTATACGAGCGACGAAAGAATTCGCGAAATGTCTGAACTTGAAAAACATTCTTAATCACAATTTGTAAATGAAGCTTTGTATCATTTGCCGAAAATAGTCATGGGCTAGTAAACTCCAGTGTGATGGGTGAGTGCTGTGAAGAGGTGTGACAAAATATCCTGAGCTGCTTGGTTAAAACATTATCCAGCAAATGGATCTCGGGAGAAGTTCAACTGATCTGCTGGAACAGATGACTGTGTTCATTACGTAATCACATGCGATGCCCTGCTTGGATGCGACAAGGCTCAG
Organism: Diadema setosum; assembly: GCF_964275005.1. Taxonomy (NCBI): domain Eukaryota; kingdom Metazoa; phylum Echinodermata; class Echinoidea; order Diadematoida; family Diadematidae; genus Diadema; species Diadema setosum. The sequence goes on along the minus strand of NC_092693.1, from coordinate 37,573,866 downwards.
ATCTGGTCTGCGGAGTATGGCGTGGCAGTCGAGAAGTACAGATGTATTAAAGCAGAGAGGTAGGTGCCTACAACCTTTACCGGGCCCGGTAAAAGATAAGACATTTGATATAGCTGCCATAAAGTAGTATTTACAAACCATTGCTATAACAGGGTTGCAGAATGGGGGGGGGGGGGGGGGGGATGGTGTCAGTTCCATCGACCCTTCACTCCCACTCCTGGTATCGACTATAAACTCCCCCCCCCCCCTCCCCCACACACACACACACACAAACACACCCCAAACACACGCTTAAAAAAAGAAACAAAACAAACAAAAACGTTCCGCGACCCTAGCTCATGGCTCTTTTACAAAGCTACAAAGGTAACAACGAAAAGCGCCGTTTTCCTGTTTCGCTTAGTTGCCGAAAGACCTTGACCAGAGCCTTCAGATTATCTCATAGAACGATGTGCACCGCGATCTTTTGATATGAAAAGTCATTTACAATGCGCATTCTGTCAGTTCAGTATCAACATATATTTTAGTCATCAGGTTATCAAAAGGTTCATAGAACATAGCCTCCAGACAACCAGAAAACATTTCGCTGAAACCAGATATTTTGAACTAATATGGTTTTGTGATTTTTTTTTTTTTTTTTTGAATTCCATCACTATAGCCTGTTTCTACACTATCGGCACTGTAAAACAGTCCAGTCAATGGGCATTGAGTCCTTTGGCCTAGTACAGCATGACAATACTGCTGTTACTCTCTTCCAAGCACTAATTTTGACACGGAAGTCTCTTGCCATGAAGCTTCACTTAACATCATGAACTCACCTTATGATGGCTATTCATTTTGAGCAGTGGAACGATGTTTCATATAGTTGATGGCTCAGCATGCAAACTCAAACTCGGAGTAGTAAGATCACGTCTTGATGTGTACAACACGAGCGACCGAGCGACAGCTCCAAGAAAGCAATGTTAAATCCACATCCACAAAAATAAACGAAAAATCCTAAGCCGTGTTTGCTCTAGATAGGAATAGCATTGCTGCAACTCGCCCTCGAGTAATCTTCGTTGTTCTGAGCTGTATAGGACTTTGATCGCATCGCAAAAGGCCTGCGGATGGATACTCTATACACCGCGTTCTACTCGAGTGACAAAATTTTATATATCGTGTACCATTATAATGGGTCATAGCAGTGGGTGGGTATTATATTCGCTTTTCAACCTCGCTCGGGCTTGAATTACACCTCAAAATGCAAAGTCAAATGAAAAGAAAAAAAAAATCATGTCGAAAGCTATGCTGTGTACAGTGGTATCAGTTATAATGAACTTCGGCCTACAAGATACATAGCACTTCCTGCTACTTAATTTGGCAGGTTAAATAAATAAATGAGACAGCCTAAAATGTGTACCCATTTTCATACCAATGTATAACAAACTGTCTGTTTGCTTTGTTACCATCGTAATAACTCGAGTCTCAGAAGGGCAAAACAAAAGATCCCGAAGTTTCGGCAAGTATCTTTTTTTTTTTCTGATGTGATATACGGAGTACATGTATGGGTATCATGATACGCTATATGTGCGAAAAGAGGAGTTAATACTGGCTAGCAAAGAAAGAAAATGCCATTGTTCGCGGGTAAGGTAAGTCATTCCCCCCCCCCCCCCCAAAAAAAAAAATATATATATATATTATATATATATATATAATACATACATAGGCGTAGTGGACTGTTACCACAACTATACTGATCATCACTCTTCTTCTTAAAGTATTGCAGTCCATCGAACCCTCCATTCCATATAAAAAAAAAGGAAAGAAAAAAAAGAAAAACTGATTAACGACATTTGGGAGAGGGATAAAAATAATTCAGCCGGGACAAGTTATGTGTTCCCGTTGTTGCACCGGTATCGTTTTCCCGATTGAATGAATATACTCGGTGCAGAGTTTCATATGTTCGCATTGCACTCCGAGTTGGTTCAAGCGCTGTATTACGCTCTCGTTTCTGTCATCTCGGCATACAAAAAAAAAAAAAAAAAAAAAAAAAATGAAGAAAAAAAAGTCGTTGGTTTATCTACATTTTTTGAATTCCGTCAACCTAAGATGAACTATTCACGATTCACGAATGTATTTTCTGTGTCATTTTGAGCTCGGTGGGGATGGTGAGTTGAAGAACTATAAAGCATGCAAAATAGCAAGCAATCAGATATATTACGCTCTACAAATGCTGTGAATCACCACCATCGTCATCAATTCCAAATTGCTCGAATTTGGGTTTGTCGACAGTAGGTCCTACATTATAGCACGTTTTCTGTTATTTCTCCATCTCTTTGGTACAAACTCCCACTCTATATTCGTAATGCTGAAAGTGTTGATAAGTTTAAATCATTGCTGAAAACTTATCTATTTACTCAATCCTAATTTGTTGTTGTTGTTGTTGTTGTTGTTGTTGTTATATCATATGTACATATCCTGTATTTTACTTCAATATTTTTTTTTTCCGGATTAATAATGCGCTTAGAAACATCAGTATTGAGAGCTACATAAGTGTTATACATTATCATTATCATTAGCATGCATGTAACCCCAATATTTATCACTATTAAATAACGAGTAAAATCTCGTTTCATCAGTTCGATCGTTATATCTACTCTCTGTGCTTTGCTGATATAGGAATGCGTGTCAGGTAATGTTTACACAAATTAGATAATTTTCATGAGAGGAGTAGGCACATCTGCGTCATGTAAACAAAGGTTTTTATACAATTTTCTTAAGAAAAACAACAACAACTGATATCAAGAAATGTCACAATGTGGCCGAAAACCCCCTCCCTAAACTTTTTCCCGCTCACACTGGACTTTCATTCCACATAATGACGGCCAAAAAGTGGATATATTCCGAATTTACCCCGATATGAATGGATTTCCTTACAGCCACGACTGTACATTTTACGAGTATACTTCTGCATGGTATTGAAAATGTTGACTTGTGACCTAGAACATACGGATACCAGACCGGAAGGCGTGTAGTGCTGGATTAAATGCCGCCTTTGGTAGTCTGTGCCAAAACATGTTTCTTTTTCACGTCTGCTTGCGAAATTGATACTGAACAACATGCAAGCACACTGATATCCGCAAAACGAGAATTATTATCAGTTTCATTCTTCGCATTCATTAGGAGAGATCGTACATAACCCCAAAATAACCCTATTTCGGGGAATGCCACAAATATCACAAATGTGAACCATTCCGCAAACTGGCCGCTGCACTGTCATGTACAACAACAAGTTGTGTCTGAAGTGCACGGGTAGGATACCACTACTGCTCCGTACTACTAGTACCAAGTAGGCCTTCTACACTAGTAGTAGTAGTAGGTCTAAGAATTAGTAAGTGGTGAGAACCTGTTAGCCTACTTCCTGGTATTATCACGCACAAAGCAAATACCGTAGGCCCTACAGCAGCTAGTTTACACATTTACATCTCTTTCCTTGCTCAAATATGGCAAGAGGAAATCGATTCACAGGAGGAAATCGATTAAACATAACAAGAGTAAAATCACATTCAAGCATCTGGACAGCTTGCATGGTTCATTGTGGATATAAAGCATCTAGTCTACCTAAATTAAATTCGATTCTGGGTAGTACTAACAATTAATTAGTGGATCAAGTGCAGCAACTAGTGAACAGCGTTGTGCGTTTAAATCCGCGACAAGAAACTATACGGGTCTGACATAAGAAGGAACCTTGGCACTCCGTAAAGCTGTGATAATGTGATAAACATTTACTAGTATGTTAGAGATCAACAATCTACATCAATGCGGATTCGATATTGTTCTCAGTTTCGATTCTATTACTTTTCGTATATAATACTTAACATTAGTATTAGCGCAATATAGGTTATCTAGATTGCAATGTTAGACTCTAAATCGAGTCTCTTTACAGATAAAACAGACTATAATTTAAAAGTTGGGACTAACGTTAGGCCTATTAATCAATAACGTTGACAGCGTTGTAGAATCTACATAAAAATGCACCTACTTTGCATGAGAAGTACACTTGACAGTCATTTTTTTAATTGTAAGTTGTAGTATCCTTGTACACCTATCTAGATATTATTCTAGACACAGGAATTGCATTATACATTGCTGCAAAGCTTGTTCTTGTTTCAAAATTTGTTGATCTTGAACCATGTATTCTAGCATGGTATTTGAAAACGCTACAAATTTCATGAAAAGCGCACGATATATGAACAAAACCGCAATTTTTGATTGATTTAGAAACTAGTCCTGATTGAACCATCTCTAACTTATCATCGTCAGAATATTTTAGCTGGGCGTACGGAAGCAACAATATTTGACCGCCTCTCTCCCACCTCTTAATTACCAACCTATTTGAAATCTATGTAAAATGAAGGTTACCTGCCGCTGGCTGTTGATTCATACTTAGTACTCCGAAACTGGAATGACAACTAAGGGACCCTGCACTCTGTATAACTGTGTATACCGGATGTCAAGTCCCTGTGCACATCAGACATATCGCTGTGAGCCTGTGTTCAGAAGGACTCGACACAAAGCAATAATCACACGTGACACAGAGAACCGTGTTAACGTGTTACTGTACATCCGCAGCATTCTTCCGCATGTCAACTACAGTACACGTGTATCACTCACGGGCCGAGATGTCAAATAGGATTACGTTCTGAGTACATTACTACTGAGTAGTTGCATTACTTGTATTACAGTATTGAGACTGTAGTGCTCTACGGGGCCCGGGCTAAGTGATTGATTAGCGCGTGCGCGCGCAATCAAAAAAGTAGTGAACGCGCTTCATCACTTGTGACGTACAGACACCTGTGTCGCGAACCGATAGTAAACGCAAAATACCAGCTGAATGCTGACACAAGTCATTAAAAAAAAAAAAAAGATAGTCAACTAATGAGGTAACATTGGTAACCTCAGGGATATAAACATCCACCATCTTGGAGTTGCTAAGGAGAGAAAAAAATATCGAATAGGCCTGAGGGCAGATCTCACTCGGAGACGCATTCCGCAGAGCCGTGAGGGCTCTGGTATTCCGTTGCGACTGTTGCCATCTACGGCCACGGCCCAGTTATGTGTCGACGAGTCATTTTTATAGGCCTATCAATACAATACATATGGATTGCACAGAAGCATAAAGTGACGTACATGTGCAAGGGAATAGACTGGAGTGAAAAGCAAGGATTTATCAACTGTGATTCCAAGAATATGAGTGGCTACATAGATTGGCAAACCATCGTGTAAAGAACAAGGGATCTCCAGAAATATGAAGAAGTAATAAGGTCGCAATACTCAGGAAACATGGCTTTGATAAGTAAGAGAATAGATCAATTTCATCATGCGAATGAGATGTCAATGTCAAATTAATGAATGAAATTATTTTCAAACGCCTCCGGAAACGCAATAGCCATCACCACGGGAAACGATCGGGCGACGAGCCGTCCCTATGGCAACGCACACACACAGAACGCATATTGTATGACTGCAGACATCAGCCTCGTACAGCATCGTATATCAATATTGATCTGAACCAGGGAGAAGGCGAAGGCTATGTATAGTAAAATACTGCTATAGAGAAAGCCGATTTGAGCAAGAAGTAGAGGCTACAGTTTCCCCTTTTTATCTCACTGTCTTTGAACTTGATGTGCCAAGGACTTAGCGAATTTGTCCAAGAAAAACTAAATCTCACGTAGCACCAAATACTGGCTATTCGCAATGTATGTGATGTTAAAGGGGTACTCGCAATGTATGTGATGTTAAAGGGGTTGTGTAGTTTTGGTTGAGACCTGTCTTCAGGTTTCAATTTTTTGTGAGATAATGAGAAACCTTTCATGAAATACGAAAGAGTATTCTGAGAGAAATTCAATGTTTATTTGATGAAATTTGGTTTTAAAATGACTGATATATCCAAAACAAACGATACCAATAAAAAATGGGACCCACCTTTCATTTGGATCGCTTTGTTTTATTTTGTTTTTGCATAATATCATCTCAGCCATTTCTAAACCGACTTCGTTAGATAAACTTTCAATTCCTCTTAGAATGGTATGCTCTGTAACATTTCATAAGTGGTTTCTTATGATATCTCGCAAAAAGTAAAAAGTTAAATTCTCATCTCCACCAATATTTAGGGCCTACAATCCCTTTAAGCGTGCAGTCCTTAAATGAATTTTCAATCATGAAAGTTATAGGAATATCATTTCATAGAGGTATTTCCATCCTTGCATACATTTTATGAAATTCATTTCAGTCCCATTCAGTTGAACGCACATAACATAAACTTCAATTTAGCCAATGTTGTTATTGTCAGTTAGATATTCTATGTTTTAAAAAAGTAATGTCATGCAGTCTTCATAATCTTGTCAATTAAATTTGCCCCCCCCCCCCCCTGCTGGGCGACCGAGGACTGCGTCGATCAAATTCAGTTTTATTCAAACGTCATTTCATGAACTAAAACACACACACACACACACACACGCACACATACACACAACAAACAAACTAGAACAGTCAAAATAAATTGCATGCTTCTTCTTGATTCGGGACGATTCTTTAAACATTTTTTTTTCCACTTTCGAGTTTCGGTACTTGCACAGAGGTGATAACGAAGCACCAAAATAACTTTAAGATAATAGTATTCTCCACAGCATTACTTGTGTGAGTTGCGTATTATGGTGGGGAGGGGGAGCAGGCTGATCTCTCCTCTTCCTTCTCATCTCAGCCCCACAGTAATTACGCCTATTTTATAACTTTACGAATGAGGGGACCATGAACATTATGCACATGACGCAATAAACGAATAGAATGATTAAAGTTCTTTATTCCAAAGCTTTTTATCTCTGTGCTTACTATACCCTTTTCTAAAGTATAATAGGCATTGCGGAACACTATGTTGCTGCAATTAGGTCACTTTTAAAATATTGCCGCTGAAGCGATCAAGAAAAAAAAAAATTCTAATCAGCTATTGGTTCCATGTTTGTCAGGTACTCTTTAGAATTTATCCAATGCATTCGTTAAAATAGTTGATTATGAATATTAGGTTATCGAGAGTAATGATAAAATTCATTCCATTTAAATTCGATTTAAATCTTATTTTCATTTTTTCGGCAGAATAGAATAGCATACACTCCACTATTTCATAACACACACACACACACACCACAAACAACTGAGGGGCTTTACTTTCAGCACTTTTATGACTGAATGAAGCAATTACAGTGCATTTTTACATGATTCCTGCTTGACAAAATATCCAGTGATATTCTTTATGCCAATACGTGAATGGCGAGATGACACTTGCACATTCGCCATGTAAAAGTTTGCCAAAACAGACTCTGTAATTAATCACTTACTTTGAAACAGGTCACCTCTCTTCCAAGGTCACATGCACTATAGAATGCTAGACTGTATCTATGACAACGGACTCATTGCACGACTAATACATTCGCAAAGCCGGTGATTGATGTGCAAAAGACTTGCACGAATTAAGGTTTTGACTTCCAATTAATAAAATCTTACGTCGAGATGTTTTTATTGCGACTTATTGACAAATTGCCCTTCATCGACGTAAAATCCGAACAGAGTATAATGCCCATATTTTCTTTTAATCATGCCTTTACTTCTTAAACGCTGAAAAATCTGTGCGTATTTACGTCGATAAAGGACAATTTGTCTATCAGGCTCTCACTTTGTGATAAATGTTTTCAATATGGAAACTCCTGAAAGAAACTACAGCTGCGTGTAGACCAAAATCTATCGAATGCACATTTTAAATGCCAAGGACGGTATTCTAAAATCAATTTTGCTTTCTGCCAAAATGGTCTATACAGAACTAGCGTATTATAAATATGGAAATGTATGTGTAATAATCGTATATACAAAAGATAGCTACGTCCAGTGTATCAAGCCTCGCTCACATCGTAGGCCAACGTATATTAAGTGTGTGTGTGTGTGTGTATGTGTGTGTGTGTGCGTGCGTGTGCGTGTGCGTGTATGTATATGTGTGTGTGCAATGCATAAATATCTTCAGTCAAACAGTTCTTATACCCATGAATTATGCTTGTGAACATTTCGATTGCAGAGGTATCAGAAGTAATTTTTATCATGGCAATATTTTTTTTTGATAGTTATATTGAAAAAAAAATCGAAGATTTTGAGTTAAATTTAACATTTTGACTCTTTCATTTTAACATTTACAAAAGGTTTGAGGACTGACAACATTTACGATGTTAGCTTTATCATCTTACTTTTGTGAATGTAGCAATTAAAAAGAAAGTGAGAAAGGAACATAATATTGTATAAGAGATATTTACGAAACAGAACCGAAAATTGACTGAGTGCATATAACATAATCAATGTCGTAACTTTGTTGTTCATGAAGTGAAGAAGTTTCGAGACATTATCATACGAAAATAAAACCTCTTGCTAATGGAAATATGAGGGGAATGTGGAACACTATCAAAGAATTTCTGAATAAAAATGATTGCTATTGTATAGTATACACATCCTACCGAGATAATGTGCAATCATATATGATTAAAGAGGTAATCATTATAATGATTGAAATGAGTATTGACTTATGTAATCTTTTATCCACTTACAGTATACGTTTAAAAATAACACCGAATCAATGGTTTTAGAAGTGGGCATTCCACATCTCGTGCTTTATTGAATTCATACACGAAGATCTTAAATAATGGTTGGTTTATCTATATTTTAAGTAAGGCTTTTGATAATAATTTTGTAGACTAAGACACACCTATCCTTGGACCGTCATTATTGATATGAATTGTAAATTACATACATTAGCAGTATTTCAAAGAAGCTTGAATTCATTCAGCGATGATGACACAAATGCGTTCATCATGTATCTAACGGCAATTCTGGCATCTGCAACATATATTTTATCGTGAGATAAGTCAATTTACTGAACGGCCGCAAGCAAATAAACTTTCATCGGATCATAACAAGGCGAATCTTGATGGTGTATTCAAATAAGCTGATGAATAAACATATATTGTAATTCATATTAGTGGAAATAGAATGCTTCGTGCCTCCCATGTAAAATTAATCGGGGTTGAAACTAATGACTGTTTGCCATGCATGGAAGGAGCAGGATCTAAAATCCTGCACAGACGACGGTCATACTCCGCATGTTTGTTACTTTAATACTGTATAAACACCATTATCCTATCACTTCAATTATTGCATTTTAGCGTGGAGGAAATTGAGTGAACAAAATATGCAGAGACTACTCAAACTTTCTTTTTCTCTTCATTCTCCCCTTTCTCTCTTTATCACCACTCAGTGAGTGGTGACTTGAACATTATATTCTTAGTAAGTCGTATTGTTTAGACAATCATTTCAGAGGCCATCATATCCTCGTTAAGAGTTTGTTTATGCTAATGGTCTCCTGTATATCTGTTATATCAAGATTTGCTTAATTTGTGTGTGTGTGTGTGTGTGTGTGCGTGTGTTTGTTTGTCAAAATTTTGTGTCAATATAGCTTATGGAAAGAAGAGACAAAACGTTGATTTTGCTTTCCAGGGGTTAGTTTGAAACAAGGCCCCATTGCCTTCTCATAAACTCTTTTCCTGAACGACTTTGTTTTTTCCGTCACATTGTGTAGTTATTTTTGTTTACATTCCAGTGAAACATATAATTAATTTCATTAACATATTATATTTTGATTTTATATATATTACGTATAAAACATATGATATTCTTACCAGAATACGCTATAGAAAGCGCAAAAGTTGGGAAACAGAACAAGAGTAATGTCATGGTCATTGTATTATTGTGAATTAAGTGACGTTCTTCTGCATTATCTTCTTCAGCGTCATTGTTAGAGAGCAAATATACAATATTATGTTACGATTTATACCCAAAGTGGGCATATTTATTATGTATAATTTACTTTAATAATGTAATATGCAGAATTACTTGTGATAAGTATGTAGCTCTGCGTAAAGAAAAGCCTTTGAATTTCATTATCAAGACTGCGTTGCGTTTAATGCCAGTGACAGAAAAAGTTGCCATCTTTAGATATTGCAAATTAACCGTTTGTCGCCTTGTTTGTATAGATCATACTACATGAGGAAGATATACACGAAAAAAAAAAAAAGATTTTCTACACAAGAGCTGGCCTCGGAAGAATTTTCGTATCAAAGATCTGCATGAAAGCAAGCAAGTACCGGTGTCTAGTTACACTATTATATTAACATCATCAGCTCTATTTACCCGCATATCGGTGTTTTATTTTAGACATCCTTTTCGAAAGTGAGAAAAAATACCCACGTTGAAAACGCTGTTTAGTTTCACCTTGAACATTTAGGATACCATTCGAAGCGCATTTGAAAATATAACATGATTGTATTGAATTTTAAAGTACGTCTCACTCTTTCCACCTATACTTCATTTCATCTCCGTCGAATAAGGAATTAAATTTTGATTTGAAGTGTCTTATTGAAAGAATATTAAAAAAGCAAAACATAGCAGCCATCAATAGGCTAAATTGCTGTTTACTTCACAATGAGTTAAAATTACACTCTGAAAACTGACTGACAGAATGAATAAAGGAAACCTTTATGTATAGAAATATACCCATATGTATATACAGGCTAAAATTAGAAAACTATCAGAATATTGAGATACGTACAATAGTGGGACGTAATTCTGGTTCCTATAACATCCTTTATTGGAGAACAACAATATATTACGGACCAAGGGATGAAAATATCTCATTTGATCCTGATACTTGGTTTATGTATTTCCTCCATTGCATTAATTTGTAACATAAAGGGGAACCCCCCCCCCCCAGCAAAAAAAAAAAAAAAAACACGAAAAGAAAAACAGAGAACAATGAAGGGAGAGAAAACATAGAGAATAGAAGGAGAGAGGAAAAGAGGAGAAATGATTGACAGAGGTAGAAAAAGAGAGTGATAAGAGAAAGAATGAGCGGGAAGGCAGATAGAGAAAGATAGAAATATAGGGAAAGGAGAGAAAGAGAAAGAGGGGAAATAAAATAGAGAATAACCTAAATCCAACAAGCGTAGGCAAAGCTAATGCTATATAAATCATGATTTCAACATACACTCTGAGAAAAATAGGTTTAACATTGAACCTTTACATGTAACAGATTGTAGCACCTTTATGGGTGCAATTTTGAACCTTTCAGACCAGAATGGTGCAAAGTTGCACCTTCAAAGGTGCTCGCTGGTATGAGAGGTGCAAAGTTGCAGTGGTAAGGTGCTACCATTGTGTAACACGTACTATAAAGGGGCAAAGTGGAGCCTATTTTTTTATCACTTACAGTCACGTGACAGTAGCTCCTATCTCTATTGATGTCACAAGTATAGCCTATAATAAGCCAGCAACATTGTATACCGCTTTTCCTTTGTGTATGTGTGAAAATGAATTATGATGTGAACACAATCATGTCGTTCAAAACTTTCACTTCTGTGCAAAAGATTTTTTTTTTTATTTTAGTTTCAATATCCCATTTCGTGTGTAATGAACACTTCATGCGGGAACTTACAAAAAGTATGAAATATTGATTCGAAATCTCAGGCAAGAACGGTGTGTCTCTCTAAGCTTAACAGCAGGGACAGGGGGCACGTAAAAGTGTCTAACAACTATGGGTTGACATTATTGTCCAAAAAAGGCTTGTAGTATACTTCACTCTTATCGTTGATGGGAGAATTTAGGGTATAAAGTGGACTGCTGGTCCCATCTGAACTCCAACACCTCATGTACCTGCCTTTGAAGTTCCCCTTTAAACATTAATTTGCTGACAGACGTTACCAACAAAAATTTGTAAATAAGTTATGTTATTTCTCATTTTGCTTTTCTTCTCTATATAGGGCCTAGAATTTCATTTTTCTCCATCTTTGAAACACACACAGACGCACAGACTTGGCGTCGACTTTGTCACATTATTACAACTTAACATCTCATGTAGATCGGTATGAATTATGATTGCGTGAATATAAAAATCAATTCATTAGACGTGCGGACGTGTGAGTATGTGTAAATGTACATTATATAATTATTACTGTGTTAATTCGCTTGCGTATTTAACGTTTGTATGCATATGAAATGGGTCTGTTTGTATGTGATCCTTTGTTTGATTGCAGTGCAGATACAATGTATTGTATGAGCATGGACAAGAGAAAGTTATACCATATAAGAAATCAGGATTTTGCACCGCTTGTTTTCCATAATCAGTCTCTGTACGTCCATAACTCAGCAGATCACGGACTTAGCATTGTGTAGAGACAAAGCCATCATTTATAGAGCAATGCTATATGAAGGAAAGAAATAGGCTAATTTCTTTACCCTTTGTGTGCATTAGAGAATGATACTTATCGATAGGGAATTCTAACCGGATATATTTCTTTTTTTAAAAGAAAAATCATATT